>NC_088110.1:11652500-11677500 GCF_036370855.1 Dromaius novaehollandiae | reverse complement strand
GTTGCCTTCCCACCCGTCGTTTCCACCCCGTTGTCCGACACCAGTCTTCGCTTCACCAGGGACCCTGGCCAAGCCACCTTCCAGCACCTTCACTCATGAAAGCTGCTCCCACCAAACCACCAAGCAGCACCCTTTGGCCACATCAAAAAAGTCTCCTTTCTTTCCTTGATGTGCAGATTGGGAGCAACACGTTCCCAGATCCTGGGTCTGGGCGCCCCAACCGCCTGCACTGAGCCCAACGACAGCTCCGGGGAGGACTGCAGCAGCCCCCGGGGGCGCCTGCCTCCACTCCTCCGGCACCGTGGCACTGCGGCCACCACAGCGCGAGCTGCCGCGCTTCTCCTGCAGCTCCGACTTGCAGCAGTGCGAAGGCTGGCTCCAAGCTAGAGCACAGCCCCACTGGCTATTTCAGGACCTCTCAACATAGTGCATTCACCAAACCGTTCCTTTTACGACTTGGAGGGCCCCCTTTGAACAAAGAGGGTTTGCTACACAATAAAGCAAATTGGGAGAGTACATCATGTGTGGAGTTTTGCACTGTATAGAAAAATTATTTTAAAGGAATATTTCAATTAAGAAGATTTTAATCATAAATTAATCTGTTGTCAACAATCTTTTTTTTTTAAAAAAAAGAAAAGATAATTGTTCTCACAGGGGGAAGAATGGTAGTGTTACTTCCAGGGAGACACATTATATCATGCAGAATATTTGTGCAGTAAGTTTGTTCATCTCATACAGTACCAAGCGTAGAAAAAAGACAAACTGCCACAAAAAAGTCAGTACTACTGTAACTGGTATCTAAGTGATATTCTTAGCATTAGTGCCAAGGCTGGAAGGTCAGTCCCTTGAAATAGCATATTTGGCTTGTCTGGAAAAGTATGCACTGACAACATCTGTGAATAAAGAACAACTTTGGTCCATGAGTCTGAGGAACCCAGCAAATTTCAACATATTTTGGTAATATAAACTAAACTTGAAGTGTAGATGTACACACAATAAATACAAAAATAAAAAACCTGCCTTAGAGCTCATTTTCTTGTACTTTCCTAGAGCTTTTCTACCACAAGTTTTACACAAATAAAAGCACTGCCTACTGCTAATGTTGACTTAAATACATCTTTTTCTATTTACTGAGAGATATATTTTGCAGTTTAAAAAAAAAAAAAAAAAGCAAACTGATGTTGTAAATAAAGATGCAACATTTCACATAGGATTGGTAAGTTCTTGAAAGCACGCCGAAATAGGGTTAGGAGAGCGCAAATCAGTGTGGCAGGACTGTTCGACTCCTCCGTAAGCAAAAGCCAAACCGTGTCAGTTTTAGAATAAGAGAAAAGACTTGCTAAAAGCTTCGAGGTGTTGGGAAGAATGTGCCCTATAATGCCAACTTACTGCACTAAACCTAGCTCACTAACGAGACTATGGGGCTCTGTCTCTCTCATTCGGAAAAAAGAACCAAGGTCTCCGTGCCTCCTGGCACTGGGGAAAGAGTCTGAAGAGGACTAAGAACCAACAGCTCCAAAAAATAATAAAGCAACAAGTAGAGGCAGAAATGGTGATTCTCAGGAAGGAATGAAACGGAAGAGCCGTAGCTGCTGAACTCATTATCATAGGTAGATCTGCTAAAAATGAAACTTTCAGCAGAAAATTTGGTTCCAACCCAAAACAGGCCAAAATTGAAATTGCAATATGGAAATGTTTACTTTGCAAAAGTCAAAACACTTTCCTTAAATTCTGTCGTTTATGTTTTAATATGCTGTATTACAATATAGCATAACGATCTAAAACCACCAAATGTAAACTAGACAATTCGACTCCATCAAAACATTTGCAGTTTCCCCTGAAAATTTTAAATATATATATATATATAAAACCTGGAAATCATGCCCATCAAATCAAGAGCTTTCAACACATAACAAATTCTTAATTATTCCTTTTTTCTGAGTTTGTGGGTGATGATTTGTCTCCATTGAAAGGAAAAAAAAAACAAGTTAAAACAATTTGAGTAATAAAAATCAAGCCATGTAAATGGCTGGATGTTTAAAGTGAAGTGAAAACGGAGCAGTTCTGAGTGAGACTGGTCCATCCAACTACTTCAGCATGCAAACGACCTCCCTGAAAGCATTCGCGGGCATCAGGCCCCCGGACTCACGCTACCTGGGCACATACTCTGACCCCGTCCCCCAAACACCCCCACTGCGCCTGCCCCGGCTGCGGCACTTACCAGGGCTTTGCCGGCAGACTCACGTCCCCGCGCTCCCCACACCAGGCGCAGCGCGCTACTTCTTGGTGCTTTTTTGCTGCGTATGATGAGGTGTATCACCGTTCCGGCCCTTGGTTTAGTTAGTGGAGAGAAGCAAGCTCCAACAGGGAGCATTTTCAACACCTTAAGTTAGAGGAATCCAAACCCTAATGTGTAAATGGTGCTCTCCCTGCCCCGCTTGCACATCCCTCTCCTCCTCTTCTGTTTGCACCCTTTACAGAAAACTTCAGCTTTTAGTTGAAAACCAGAAAGTTGGGGGTTTTTTTGTATTTTTTTTTAATAGACAAAAATTGTCTTGAAAGGCTCTTAGGGTAACACTCTGTGGAAAAAAAAAGTGCTCATTTAATAAACACATGTCCAGTTTGCAACCAAAAACAGTTTTCAGAAAACTGATTTTTGTTAGGTCTGAGACAAGCTCATATTTTCATTGGTATTTTTCTTCTCAAATTTCTTCGCTATGAATATCAGACACAAAAAACTCAGCAGACCTTACTGATTGTTCACAAACTTATGCAACGGACATGGGTGAAAAAATAATTCCATTCAGTGAAAAAATACAGAGATAAAAAATAAACATTTGTTGTTCTTGTTTCATTAGCATAGTTTTCAGAATATTTCAATTATTACAATAAACACCAAAACAGTTATTCCCCTTTACAGAGACTGTTAAACTTTTTATTTTAAGGTCATGTTTGTGTATTAATATTTAAGCCAACACAAGACTGGAAGCAGTACAGCAGTTGGGGAAAAAAGTGCACACATTTTTTTTTTGTATTTCAAATCACAGTACTGTAGATTCCCTATTTCCATTATTAGTAGTATAAAAAAATAGTACAAGCCAAGAAACATCTTCACTCCTACTTTCATATTGCTTCAGATCTTAACCTGACATTAATGAGCAAATACACACTAGCATGATGATCACACTGTAGGATAAAATGGCTCATATACTGCCCTGATAAGTTAAGATGAAAGAAATCCAGAACAAAGACAGAACAGTATTGTGGAGATATGTTTAGATTCCAAAATACTTGTATCAGTCAAAGATAGAAACACCAGAAAACAACTGATAAATAAAAACAGCCACCTTTGCCTACTTGACTGTATAATAAATATACTATGTTAATGCATTACTCCATTACTATGCCTAGCCGCCATTTACATCGATACATTATATACGTATTTTCCATCAGTCTCTGAGGCGTGTTTCTAGCTCCCATTGAACATCACTGGTATCCCCAAAGCAAGCATTTGAGGATAGGATTTAACCCATGGGAGACAATGAAGATACCCAAATGGAACCGAGGCTGATAATGAAATCCTGACCCTAGCAAAGTCAGACTGCGGTCGAGGTACCTCTGAATAACATCCCTGATACGATTCTTCCTGGCCCTTGGAACACAGCGTGACGATTTGCACTGGGCCGTCAAGGGACTACACGAGCAAGGCTTGCAGGAAGCGTGGCTGCCAAACCCGGAAAGGATTACCTGACCAGCATTTCCAGGGTGGAACACAATAATCACAACCCCCCTATAACCCTTCTCACTCCAGCTATGAAAATGATGCAGATGACACATTTCTTCATTTATACTCTACTGGGGGCCTTCTTTCTTAATAACATTTAGGCATCACAGTTTTTCTCTCACCAGAAGAAGTTTTTTGATCTCTCATGCTGATCTATTGGCTTATGTACCTAAGACACCGTGACACTTTATCCCATCATCACATGGCACTGCTTGCTCAAAGTGGAGCTTGCAATTAGACATTCTCATCCTAAAATATGAATATTATTGCCCCAAAAAGATGAAAAGATGAATCATAAGTATGACAAAGGGACAAGACAGTGATACAAACAAACTGGTAACAGGACCAGTAACAACTTACCCACAAGTACGTCACATACAATGGCACATCATCTTGATCAAAAACTACTATTCATAAATTATACTTCCACAAGCACTTTCAGTGCTCTCACCAAGCAAGATTAATAACAAGCATTTTTAAGATTGTTTTTTTAAATGGCATCAGCCTGATGCCAAGCACAAGTCAATAGGAAACCTACTTTCAAGGAATGAAAAGCTGAAGAAAATACGAAAGGTGCACTGGATGAATACTGTAGCAGTCAACCACTTATGAGAAAGGAAGAAGTAACAGCCCAAAAGAGAATTTTCCAACAATAAAGTGGGACATACTCTATTTAAGGAATAAATACTGAATTTGATCAGACAGTTCATAATAAATGCTACTTGATCAGGTATTTTTTCATACTTTGTGTTTGAAGACATTCCAATTTCAGCTAAATACTATAAGTATTTACAAGTGTTACCTAGCAGCCTAACCTGGTACTGTATGTAAAAGCATGTTCAGGGAGAAAAACAAAAAAAAAAAAACACACCTGGATATTTTTTGTCTCAGTAGCTGGAAAAAGTAAATTACTCAAGAGAGTGAATAATGGTGACACACATCAATCCAACTAATTCTCCCTCCCTTCCCAGTTAATGCGAGTTTACCAAATCCAACCGTCTGCTGACACTACTTTGTGATTTTGCAGATATTTGTGTTGATACTGTTCAAAGGACATAAGCAGTTATTCTCGGTGGTTTGTTTAAAAACCCTGAATTGAGAATGATTTGAAAAGCTGCTTGTTTAGAATTTCTTCCACTAACACAGGTCCATTTAAATAGTCAAGCTAGGTCCAACTTGGGATAAATTAGCCCAAGCAGAACACCAGATTAACACAATTGTATTCCTCCCAGTACACAATCTAAACCAGGTACCTCTGCCTAAAATATTCTGCCTGGCAAACTTACCACAAAACTCAGCTACATGCTTTTTGCAGAAAAGAAATGCAAGCTGAAACGAATTTATTTATATATATATAATACCTTCCTACTTTTTGATTAATGCCAGTTATCTTTCAATTTATTCATTCATACAGCACAAGAATTCATATCCTAATTAACTGTTTACACCTGTTTGCACAAGATGCACATCTCTCTCCTATTCTAAATCCAGGTCTGGCTCAAGTTCTGACCATCAGCCTACAGAAAAGGTCAAGCACAAAATTCTGAGACCAGATTATTATTTTCAACATGAATTTCAGAGTATTTTTAGTTGGGTGATTTTCATCATAAAACAGAGCCTGTTTACTGGTTGTTTTTTAAAAGCTGTATAATTCTTGTCTTGCCTCTAATTGTGTTGTATTAAATATTCACTAGAAATACATGGAAAATTTGCACATAGTTCATACTAAGTATTCTCCTTGTTCTGGAGAAAAAAAAATAGTATTTAGTCATTTAATATTATTAGTGATTTTCGCCAAATGAGAAGCTGCCACCTGACTTGGTCACAGTGTCAGTCATATTGAGGCTCCATCCCTTCTCCTCATGACTCTGCTATTGAACAACACTTAACTTCTCCTGACTGTGCCTTTCTGCCCTCCGATCTTTCATCTACTAGGACAGTAAAGCTCCCCAGGAAAAGGACTGGGTATCCAGTGCTCAGTACGAATCTTGGCTGGAGCTGCAAGGGTCTACCGTAATACCATCAAATGGTAAAGCAGAAGCTTCCAAGAATTATAAAATGCATCTCACAGGGATTTGCTCCTACTCCTCTCCTACACAGGCAATCTAAGAGAAAAGAAAACGAAGAGTGGAACCTTTAGAGAACAGCCCAGTCAGGACCAGAGACAAACCTGCATGTTACCCTAAAGAAATAGAGTGCAAAGTTCAGTTCTATGTTTGTATTTCTAAAGAACAGAAAATATCAAATATCCTTCTTGCAGAACAACTCTCCCTCTAGTCTCTTACCATATTGCTATGTAACTACATAATAAATATTATCCTGCTCACATGCTTTTGTTTATTTAGCATACATTCTATTTGATGTTATCTGACAACATAAGTTTTAGTTCCGTCATCTTAAAATGCTAATAGTTGTCAATCAAAATAGAAAGTGCATAACAATACTAATAACCCTGTATTTCTACACCCTTTGCTTAGTGCTAAGCATTGCTAAAAATGAGATTATGTTTGTACGGTGCCCAAAGCAATCGGACAGAACTCTAAACAACATCTTCCTAGAAATGAACATAGAGAAGGTACATAATCCTGTATATAGTGTGCATATATTATACAATGTATGAAACACTACATTAACAGTCATATTCATTTGGCCCAGTCTTTTGGTGTGTAAGAGGGGAAGAAAAAAAAAACCAAAAAACTCCACCCAATGACACAGTGTCAGGATGCAGAAAAAGGCATGGTCAATACCAAAGTAATTTATAGCAACTTTCCACATATATTACAAGCATGGAAGTAGTACCAAGGAGAGATACACAGGACAGATCCCTGAGGTTATGACCAACAATAAGGGGGTAAACTGATGACTGAAATGTCAAGAAAACATCCCTTGAGTTGTATCTGTGAAACTTTAGTGGAAACTTCACTACTTGGGACATTTAAACCTACTCTGGACGAACTATTAGCAACTATCCTGTAGGGAACAATCCTGTAATGTCAAGAAGATGGACTAGATGTATACACCAGGTCTTTTGCCACTCCAATTTTTATTATTCCAATCCAACACCCTTATTCAGGTGGCTAAGTTTTATACAGACCTTAAAATTATGTCCACAAGAAAATTATGACTGTCTCTATAATATACACATATGGATGTCGGGTCTGTTTCTTAAACATGCAAAGCACAAAAACAATTTTTGCACCTAATTTGCCCATGCTGCAGCTGTAACTGTATACAATAATCTGGCAAGAGCAGGTAGAAATATCTAATTGTGGTTATGTGAATGCACAATGCATTGCGTAATTGTGACAACTGAACTCGCAAAATAGGCATGCAATAACTTAGGCTGCCTACTGTCAACAACATACTAGTATCTACTTGGACTGTGACATGCTTACCCAAAAAAAGCAGTATCAGTCTGCAAGCTTGGCCTCAAAACAACAATGTAGAAACCCTGCAAGGTACACAACAAGCTGACATCAAAGTTTGCAGAAGGTGCTAAAGAGGAGTCCCACGAGGACTCTTAAATAGCACATTTCCATCAGAAATTCTCAAGGAAGAGGTGAAAAGACTCCTGATACCTTACTTTGATCTATTCTGCCCTAACCACCATGGTCTCTTCCTCATCTTTCTCTGGTGCATGCCCCCTATTTTGCAGGGAGGCTAGAACTCCTTGTGGCTACTTCTAAAACCTGAAATCCACAGAGAATTTCACACGGCTGGTGTATTGTCTGTGGAAGTCACTCAGAGCAATAGCTACAAAAAGTATTTCTGTTCCCAAGCCACACCAAGGCAGAACTCTTTATGGATATACAAGGTGTGTTAAAGGAGGAGGATAGAGACTTCAGTCTGTCCATATATGGTATTGTATGATACACAGGATTTCCAGAACGGAAATCCTCTTATCGACTAAGGCACTAGGCAATAACCCTCATGAGTGCCAATAAAAAGATTATTTGTCTATATATTTCGGTGGGAAAGAAAAACAATGAAAGGTTATGGAGAAGGGAAAAGGTATTTTCCTTTTAATCTTTCAGACTGTAATAGTCATAATCGACTTTCCCGTACAGTTTGGCCCTGGTTTATCATATTATTATAGTGAAAAACAGTGTCCTGTACTGATTTTTATACACAAATCTTAATGACTTCAATTGCTGCTAAGGATGTAGAATGGTGGCAGGATATGGCCATTCACTGTTAAGGCCCTAAAGCCTTCATAATTACTGAGTATACAGAATATTTATTATGGAGACTATGCCAGGCCTCTTTTGTGAGCTGCCCTGGGCTGTTCTTTGAGCCACATCAAGCAAGAAGTTTAAATGAAACTGCTCCCAAGTTTCTGAAATGGTTTAATAAAACATATACTGACTGTAATATTCAGTTTATAGTAGAAAACTATTGCCCCTTGGTTTGAAAAATGACCTCTAGTTGGCAATTTTACTCTCAGCTTCATAGATTATAGTCCGCTGTTGGTCATTTTCTCAATCCACAGGGCAATACTTTTCCATAACAAGCTCAAACTGCAATCAGTATTTGTAGGCTGTTACACAAGTTGAGGGTAATATGTCTCAACACATTCTTTTATATGACTAAACAAAAGAAATAACAACCTGGTGACACAGACATATGGGGAAAAGCAATGCTATTCTTCTAATGCTGAGATAGCAGAAAAGTGTATTTCTATGCATTGAGGAAATGTAGTTTAAATTCAACGTTTTTAATACACAGTAATCTCTAATTTGATTTTTTCATGAAGTGTTTGGTTTTATATTATGTCTATTCTTATTTCACAAATACTAGATCCTATTAGTACCAGATTGTAGAAATGTAGTGATAGATAGGCTAACACTGTAAAATCACATTAAAATGTACTCACATAGATGTCTTAAAGATCAATTGCTCTTGGGCACACAAAACATATATTCATAAACTTATAGGTCTGATATTAGGAAATTCTGATATAGTTCAGCAGGCAAGCTGCAAGTAATGGTTTCAGCACCCAGCTGTACTACATGAATATGAGATGAAATGCCACATTTCAGAAAAATAGTCTCCCTATTATACAATCAAATAGGAATTTTGTGTTGAAGATAGAATAGAAAGTAAGAGATATGGAGTCTACTCTAAGATGTGCCAATTGACATGTTCCATTGACAGATCTTAAGAAAATCATCCCACCTTCCTAAATCGCAGTTAATCTGATCTATAGGGCTAATACAACTTACCTAGCTATTAGCCGTGTGGCGAGGTTTTAATTCATTAATCAACACATGATGGAAGCTCTTGCAGATCCTTCACTGTAAATGCAAAATATTTATTATTACAAGAGTGATACCCATCCCCCTCCATAAAGAGAACTCTGTATTAATGCAGTTAAATGTGATACCCATCCACACCCATAGCCAAAGGGAATAACTTTCCAAGTTGGGGCCAGTGGAGTTGAGCAGAAGTGGATATTATGCCATCCTTCCTCTCGAGATTTAGTTTCTTATCATTTAAATTACTACACCATAGTTGCTGGGGATCTATGATGAGGCAGAAGGGAAAATCTTGTCTGAAAGCTACAATAAGATACGTCTAAGAGAAAGTTTTATTATATATCTGTATGGGCTGTTGCAGAAACCATAGACATCTATAATGCTGCATTTTGTGATATTAAAGGGGTAGATAGTTTTCTGCATTTTCTGCTACTATTCCTATACTGCTGCTCAATCAGAGACTCACCTGCATTCTCTAGCTGCAATTTAAGTGGTCTGGATCCATTTAAACACATGAAAACTGCACCCATAAGCTTTAAAACATTTGAGCTAAAGAATGCATTTGAATCAGATTGCCAGAAGATGATGGGTCTTTATCTTACAATTCTGCAAGGAATTTACATGTCGAACTCATTAATACTGTTTAGTGCATTAGTTTTTACATTTTTATGATTTTAGAAGACAGGTTTTCTCATACCAAAAAAAGGAGCAATTTCCTCCCCCCCCCTTTTTTTTTTTTACGTTTTTCATTTAATGTAATAAAAATGGCATATATGTGCCATAGCATAATGGATTAATTAAGGAATATTATGTTTATCTTAAGTCCTGAGCTGTACATCTTCATAATTCACTCATAAAAATTAATGTATTATACCATGCTCCATAATGATATATCTTCCATTTTTACCATACCTGTTGAGAATAAATTGTTCTAAATTGGATTATCCTGATATCCAGTGAGAAATGTAAAAATTACATTGTTATTTTAAGAATTTACATTGCTGTGTATAAAAAAAAATAATATTCTCGCTGTGCTTTTGAACTGTCATATTATTCCCACTGTTATGAAATCATAATTGCCACTGCCACACCTAAAAATCAAATGCGATGCATATTGTATCATTTTTCATACACTGTGCATTTGGTACCTTAGACACAAAACCATATACAGCACAGTTTTAGGACTATCCTTTCACTACTGACTGCTTTTGTATGTAAGTAATACACAACTATGCACACAAGGGCTTATAAAATCCTCAATTTTTTTAAATCAACAGATGAAAAATCCCTAAATAATAATGTACAAATGTTTCATATTTAAATGCGCTGTTGGCATTTAATGCCTACAGTCATACGTGCAATTAAATTTGTGAATTTCAAGGTACTCAGCATTTACAAAGGATTTTTTAATCAAATGATCATTTTAGGATGATGAAAAAATGATTGTTCAATAAATATACAAGGCTGTATTTCTGATGTTATCTTGAAATTCCTGTGAGTGGTCAACTACCCTGTATTGTTCCATAACAATTCTTTTCCCTTTTACTACAATAAAGTTGTTTCTACTATCCTTAAGCGGCAATGCCTCACTAAAAGTAAATTATCTGTACATTATCTATATAGTAATCCTCTTCCTGAATACAAGACAGAATGTCAGAATTTCTAATACTACATAGAGTAATTCACATCCACTGTATGTTTTATTGTAAAGACAGAGTAATACAATATGTTTGATAAATCAGGTATGTGTCTGTGTACAAAGCAAAAGGTTTCCTCTCTCTTCCTACAAGATGCATCCTTATTAAAACACACACACACGCACACACAGATTACATGTTGGCACTGTAATCTTTAGAAGTTCTGTAATAGAGACATCTAAGTTTAAAAAATGAAGTAGCCCACAGGTCAAACATGTTCCTGATGAGAAGTGCTTAACTAGAAATATTATTTCAGTGACTGTAAGTTTTCATCCATACATCAAATCCTAGAGAGTCTACTGATTAAATAAAGCTGATCTTTCTCTATTTCATAGCAAAAGAGAATTACAACTTCCCGATTGTTTTCACTTCGTTTAAAACTATAAAGTTGTACACTCTGGCCATGTGTATTGCATATAATTAAAACTTTCTTAAAGGAAGCTTATCCTATAATGACTCATCACAGGTTTCTTATATCTTCCTCTAAATCTTCTGCTTCTGCTCATAATCAATGGGATTTGATGGCCCAATATTCTGCTCCAATATGGCAGGTGCTGTGGTCCAAGATCTGCTAAAATTGATAACTTCACTTCTGTTAGTGAATTTTGGATCAACTTTAAGTATAGGACAAGGACAACTTTAAGTATATGTAAATACAAAAATCTATGGCAATTATGCTGGCATGTCTTTCCTCTCTCATACCTCTTGTTCACCACACAATTAACTGCATCATGCCATCATTTTCCTTGCAATCTTACATAAAGCAATGCAGGCCAGCCAGCCCTTGTAAAGCCTTATCAAAGTCAAGGCTCTACCCACTTGGAGAATGAGGGCCTCTTTCAGCAAGTGTCCACATCACAATGCTGTGCATCTGTACATTGCTGAGCCATGTCAATATTGACCACGGTTTGAAGATGCCATCAAATATTAACATGGCATGAACATATAACAAACTGCTAATGATGTCTTTGAAGAGCACCAACAGATGGATAAGAAAATATTCTTGGGTTTTTCTCTCCCCTCTCCCCCCCTCCAATGTGGAAATGCCCAATTTAGCTTAATAATTTGCTTGAACTACTGTGCCTCCAGGACAACCTTCAACTTAGTTCCTGCGTATCTGCACAGTGCTGCTCTGTGCTGTGCAGACATGCCCTAACACTCAGCACACCGCAATGAGGCCAGAAGACCTGGTATCAAGAATGTGGTTTCCATTCCAGAAAATGATCACTGCTAGGGTAGCATCCAAGTTCACTCATGTGCTTCACCCCACAGTTATAGGTGAAAGGATGCGTGCTGAACTAAATATTGTTATTGTATATACACATCATTCAGTAAACTGAATAAAATATTTGATTTTTTTTTTAAGAGCGAGGAATTTTAATGTACTTCAAGTCTCTTTAAATTAGCATCACAGAATAGAATAAATGCATAATTAGTAACAAATTCATTAACAAAAAAGGAATTTATTACCTGTTAGTTATTGCGGTGCAGTGAAGTTACAGAAACGCACAATGATGAGTACATGCAGACATCTGTATCAGTTAATAAGCCTGCAGCCTGGGCATGTCCTTCATCCCTGTAGTCCTCCTCTTTCACTGGAAAACTCTAGTCCAGGACCAGTGAAGCTAAGCAAAGCTAAGCAAAGCCAAAAACCTTGCTTCTGCTAAGCAGCAGTAATTTCTGCCCACAGTGCCATTCAGAAGAGGATCAATCAAGTCACAGAGGTAAGAAAACTGTTTGCTTATGATGTGGCTGTCACGAGTGAAGATGAGTTTATAACACCCTCCGAGCATCAAGCAGCAGCACAAGAGAAACATAAAAAACAGATACTCTTGCAAAATATATCAATGCAGTTCTCCAAACTGAAAAAGCAGAGGTCAGAAGATCAAGAACTCACAGTTAGGATTTTCCTAATGGTTAAAGAACATACGGATTCTCCTGAAGTCTTTGATTGATATATGATCTTTTCTTTCTTTTCAGGCAGAACAGCTGTCCACTGAACTAGAAGAAATAGCCCTGAAGACAGTTTTGTGTCTGATACGACTTTGAGAAGGAAAATTATCCCACTGATAAATGCTTTTCCTGGGATTTCTAAGGAAAAAATAACATTAAAAATTGACATCCATGAAAGAATTTTTCTTTCTCTTTGAGGAAGCAATCACTATTATCGTAAACTTTTTTTGGAACTGTCTGATATGAAAAAGAAAAGGTATGCGCTTCAAAACTGTTTTTGGAATGAACCTAACTGGAAAGAGGCAATAGGTATATTTAAGAGGAGGACAACTGAACAAACAGAGGGAGAAGCAGAGAATCTACTCAAGACTGTCAGGACATGATGACCCGGGATAAACTGTAACTTCCTTCATTCATCATCTCTGGAAGGAAATGATCTCAGAAAACTGAAACGTTCATTCTTAAAGACACAGATGAAGACAGAAAGTCTTTGCCATAGTAACAACCAGCAGAAATACCTTGATTATGTCCAAGAAAAACAAAAGAAATCACCACCACCACAAACCTTATCAAAAGGAAAGCACTTGGTACAACTTAGTGTCAATTTATACACTCTAATGGAATTATATAGATTATATAAGTGGAGGACTTCAACCACTGTGATAATTCAGTGAGGTTATATCCAGATTAGACGAAAGACTGAGCCTTTCTGGAACTTGCTCCAGAGCTGAGTTTTGGCAGTTTGGTGAGCAAGGGACTAAGAAATATGCCTTAGATAATGACAAGCCAGAATACACAAGCAAATTTTGTATGTCTTTCTGATCTTAAATCATGTCTCATTGTGACACTTTGATGCTCTCATGAGCCTCTGATGATTGCTGTCACAGCAAAAATAAGAGAAATTACAACTGCACATTCTTGAAGTTGCCAGATCCGGTATAACATCAACAGTAGCAAACACGATACCAATAGTTCATCCGCCCACACTCCAAAGCCTTGTTGGATCTGCCATTCCATGATGGGTTCTATGAATTTGGGCAAGACAGGGCTCCTACATACCTGATATGAGAGAGAGGACAGGTGTTGGTCTAGAAATGCCTAGCAGAAGAGCATGATGACCTCCTGCCCATCTTTGAATCCTTAACCTTGAGCTCTTCACTCACCCTGCCCAAAACCTTTCTTCTCTCAATACAACAGATCTTCCCTCAACCCCACTCTTCTCAGTTCTGCTGCCCTCCCAAGCAAGCACCCTTCTTCCTGCCTTCCTGCCCCAAAGCCTTCCTGAACTCCCTTATGAACATGCTTTCTCCAGAAGCTAATTAAAATTAACTAAGATCTTTAGCATCAAGAAACTTGGACAGTTATGCATTCTCATACATGTCTGCACAGCCAGAGATAATGCTTCTCCCTTCCCTTGCCCAACTCAAATGTCCTCCTTCCCCCTGCTCCACACCTTCTCCTTCATCCCTGCTTCTGGAGTCCTCTTCCTCCTCCTCCTACGCATATTGCCATTAACCCTATGCTTCAGAGCAGTGCTCCTACCAGCTGTTGACATCTGCCCACTCATCTGCCTCCTCGTTTGTCCCTCCCTGCATCATAACGTGCCAGCCGCTGCTCTCTCACAGATTTTAAATACACAGACTGAGGCAACAGTTCTCAGAAATCTTGCTCGATGGGATTCTGACAACAAAAAAACAAGATATAAGAACATAAAAGCATCCCTCATGCAGTGTCTGATCAGGAAACCAGCTAAATCTGACAGACACTCTCCTCTCTGACCCATAAGCAGGAAAGAGAGAGCATTTATGGAGGAGAACAGCAGCTCCAAAAACACCATTTTATGGTCTGTGATCAGCCACCACCACCTAATAAACAAAAAGTGTTTGCCCAGGTCTTTATGTATGGGTAATCAAATCACAGAAAAAAAAATACTTTTTTTTCTTCCACACATACATATATGTGCGTATGTATTTGTATTTCAACATTTTCTCTTCTTCTCCCCCACTTTCAGTTTGCAGTGACAATCAGCAATTATTTTACTGAGAAAGACTCTGCAACAAGCTTACAGGATGCCTTTAGTAATAAGCTAATTATTCGTTACTCTATAAAGAATTGTAATTTTTAATTTAAAAAGAAATCAAATAAAAACAGCTTTCATCTTTCCTAATATGTGAAGGAAACATTCTCTGCCTACAACTCAAATTATCATTCTCTCCTTTGTGCAAAATGAATTGACCCAGAAAACTAAAAGGGTAAGAACCCATATTTGCTGGGCTTATTCAGCAGCCAAAAGTTCATGAAAAACACTGTTGTGTATCACATAGCAACCACTTGATGCCCATTGTTAAAATACAGTAGTTATTCAAAAAGTAAAATCTTGCATTCTCAAATAAGCAGCCAGGCTACAATGTGTGTTTACTGTTTTTGGGAAACAGCCATCTTGCCATTTTTTCTTTTTCCATAGCCTTGGCATATTTGGTCAGCTATGCAATGTGCTGTTACCCACAGAAAAAAAACGCAAGAATTTTCCTCCAGTGTTTTGCACACATGACAATGTCCATTCAGAGCAACACTTGGGATCACT
The DNA here is from genome assembly GCF_036370855.1 of Dromaius novaehollandiae. Classification (NCBI taxonomy): domain Eukaryota; kingdom Metazoa; phylum Chordata; class Aves; order Casuariiformes; family Dromaiidae; genus Dromaius; species Dromaius novaehollandiae. The sequence goes on along the minus strand of NC_088110.1, from coordinate 11,662,227 downwards.
ATTAAGAGAATTAAGATGTGCTCTCTTTTTATGCAGCCACGCTTTCAGCAAAAATGTAATATTCCAGGGGAAGTGTGTGTGTGAGGGAAAGAGGAAGAGACGCTTATCACTTTTTGACTAAGGATTGAAGTTGCACATTTTCGCCCATTCTCAAAGCTAACTACTCTCAGGAAGTCCTTTATGCATGTACAGATGTCAACTTCAGTACTGTGCATTTACACTTCTTGCCAGTGCTGTTACTAGTCACTGCAGCTTTGCAGAAATACTAACTTTACAGACATCTCCCATTATATTTTTCCTTCAAATATCTGTGATAAAATATGGTAAAAAAAAAAATAGGATGTAATAAAAGTAAAATTTGAAGAGGAGGAAAGCAAATCAGCTGTAGAGACAGAAAGAAATATTAACAATTCTTATTAAAAACTGAAGCATGTTTTACTTTAAAATATTTGAAAAGCAGTGGCAGATCACGTAAGCTTTACCGGCCTTCCCCAATCTCCATGAACTCTTGAAGACAGACAGCCCTCAGTTACAGTCAGAACTGCACTGGACTGCTGTCTACTTTAATTGTAAAAGTAAAGCCAAAGTCATTCTTCTGAAACAAGTGCTGGAGGAGATGAAGAATAAGAAAGAAATAAACTTCATTGCAGGTGCTATTATGTGCTATTGCAAAAACAGGACAGCATCAAGATAACGGCATTTTTAATACCAGAAGGGAATGGCAGACTTACTTAGCATAACTCTGAGATGTTTCATCAAGGCTGCGTACAGACAAGTGCACATTTTATCTGAACTATCTACTAGCTGTTAGATGCTTGGTCAGATTATCTGCTTATCTAAAAGACTGTTTAAACTCCTTTGGAACAGTTAAAATAAAATAGTGGCTGAAAGTAGATAGGAAAAAAACATGTGAATACATATGTTTTTCCAGAGAACCTTGCTTTGAGCTTAGCTGTATCCAGATAAAATGTGTGTGTTTTTTCCAAAATGTCTGAAAAGAAAGTTGAATGATAGGCAACTAACCCCAAATGAACGTATGGAGGTGCTAAGGAGCTGGAAAATGTGAGAACGAATCAGGCATCTAGGAGCAAAGAAGGCGGCTTTTGTGAGTCTAAAGAGGGACGTGTCTGGCTGTTTCTAAGATAAGAAAACAAAGATGAACTGAAGTTGCAACCTGCTGGCTGCAAGTGTTCCTGCTCCTCTTAATGAAAGACCTTTACTGCAGGTTGGAGGAAAATGCAAAAAATCCAGTATGCTTCTTAACTACACAACACAGCTGGCTTACGAATGTACACATTCAAACAGAAGTATAAACACAATAAAATACAGTCCAAAGGTTGATTGGTACATACTTACGGACAGAGAGACAGGGACTGTCTATGCAGAGGAAGTACTTGGTTTGGTCATCAGTCAGTGATCTGGCCATGACAGGATGTGGTAACTATATACGGCTGCTTGAACAGTTGTCGTTACAATAGCACAGTCATGCGTAATTTATCACCAAGATACCGGCATATTTGATGACACAAGGAGCAAGCTATTATGTCCAGGACACAACTAAAAAATGAAATCTTGCTGCTAAAAAATAAGGAGCATCACTTGAAGAATAAGCTGAACTTTTCTGCATAACTCTGAAAATATATGCTTCTGTAAGAAACATTCCCGGCAGTGAAACTGCTAATTTACGATCCACCAAACTACTCAGTTGAACACAACAGTAATACCTACACTGCGCCTATACAAATCACTAAGAATAAGTGACTCTAAGGACCTGTAAGAACAAAGCCCAAAACTCACATCAAGCACCATCTGAGGTTTGAAAAAGTCAAGACAAAGTGTAATTTTTTTAAAATGGGGATAAATTGGGATTTCTATAACAACTCACTCATTTTACCTGCTTTTATCTAAGGAACTCAAAGAGCACTCCAAGTGTTAATTAAATTACAAGGTATTTTTGAGACAGGTAAATGGTATTATGCCCACTGGGGAGCAGAGAGAACATTTATGTTTCATTACTAAAGTCACAGAGTAATTCAGTGGCTAGTAATATAACCCAAGGATTACCAGTCACCACTTCTACTCATTGACTTGGTGGCCTCACAAGAGAAAAAATTAGCCTTAGAAGACAGAAATACTTTCCTCTTGTGCTTTGCTATCTTGCAAGAATTAGAGCAAGACTTTTTTTAATTTTTATTCCTCTGCTTACTGGGAGGCCTTTCTTTTAGAGTCACACAAAAGAAAGCACTTCTTAGTCTATCCAAATACATTAAAGATTACAGTATAGAAATATGGCTAGGAAGCTGAAAGAGGGCAGTGAATTGTAATGGTGATATTTAACAGCATATATAGTTGCATCAGGACCCTCTCCTCCCTCCTGTAACCAGTCATACTCCTTAGGCTAACAAAGATGACATAAGCACCTCTGTAATAAATCCCCACCCCACCAAAACGAGGATGGAAAGCTGTGCAGATGAAATAATCCTTCACTGGCGGATTCACTGACTTCCAATGTTACTTTACTTAAGACAGACACAAAAGTACCCTGAGGAACTTGGTGCTTCATGCACTTTTTATAATCACCCACTGAAAGGAACAATATAAGAAACAACCAATGAGGCCCTGAAAATGCTTTAGGCCATGGAAAAGTCTACGACAGCTATTCTGGGTTGTATGTAAAGAGGTAAAGGAGAAATATTTCATTGTCAATTCTATTCTTAGACAAAAACAGGAAACTACTGGCCTACGTTCTGACTTGGTTCTCCGACCAGCACAACTGCAGGACCCACGAGCAGCAGTGCAACATGATACAGTGCAATCTGAACAACAGACAGTCCAGCGACTTACTGTGCAACCTAAGGCATCTCCAACTCAAGACCAACTCTGTTAGACCTGTAACAAATTTTATCTCCATTAGTGAACTGATTTTGGAAAGTTTTTTAAGAAAGGTTTTTCCTGTTTAGTAAATACATATTTCTTACGAAAAACAGGGAAGCAGCTTTCTGAATTTGATTTAAACCTTCTGGGTACAATATTAAACTAACATTTCAGGCCTTCTTTTTCCCCCTTCATTTCTTATTATGTCATGAAGAATCAACTACACAGAAGAGATGAGAATGCCTCTGATTTAAATGACCAAGGCTTAAGATCATCTTTACCATGGCAAAAAATAAAACTGCTGTATGTATTTCCGGCAGAATTATTGTTACATGGCATGACAGTCATCATCTTTTTTCTTTTCCTAAAAATATGTCTAAAGATCCACACAGTTTATACACTGCATTCAAAATATTTTTCTTCGTTTACATTGATTGCATATTTCAAATCATGTTACAGCTGTATCGCTTAGCCTAAATCAAATAAGAAATCCAAATCAATGCATGCACACACTTTCCTTGTTTTTAGACATTGCTGGTATTTACAACATTAAAATATTTTTCTCATTCATTATTTATTGTGATATGATGAAACAGTATGTATTTAACAGAACATCTCAAAGTAGAGTTAAAACGTGGACATGTCGTTTCATTTAGATTTTACTGTGACACTGTTAAGTATGTGTCTCCCTGCCTGCAATAATGATATCTTTGGGTGATGAAGATTGAAGATGCTTTGCAAAGATTGAGTGCTATCCAAACTCTTAAACCATGCTGATTAGGAGCAGCATTAAATAGATGAACCCAAGATCCAACACTGGAAAGAGCATCATGACAAAAGACCCTTGCTGAGGACTGGGTGAGTCCATGCTGGATGTAAGGAGAGCAGCAAGCGCTCACACTGCATCTGCAAGTAACCGCAATGACAGGATACAATGGCCTCTGAGGCAAGTACAAGTACAACTCCAGCACTCCTACCAGCACCACTACTTTTTGTTACTACAAACATGTCCTCTGGATCGTTTCTTGCTTCTGGGATGAACTGGTACTATCTGACAACTGGAGTTCAGGGTCAAGCAATGACGTCTGAACCTCAAGTACATGGTCCTTATGTATGAATTTGTTTTTCATATGTATATACCTTGGATTTAAAAAACACAGTATAGCACTGCATGATTCCAATTTCCAGCTCACAGTTAGACGCTATTCTGCCTATTTCTGCTGGCAAAGTAGTAAGGGAATGCCGAACAGAGAGCACCTCAGCAAAGTCACTGTAGCAAAAACTGGTACTGCTAGGCAGAGCAGCATAAAACTTGCCTCCTGTTTTATGTGGCAGTATCTGGGCGAGTGCAGAAAAAGAAAAACATATTTTAGCCCAAATACCTATTCTTACACACTGCAATCTAGATATATCCCATATGATAAATACAGGAGAATAATCAGAAGGTAGTGAATGCTTAAAATGCATCCTCAACAATTCAAAACAATGTAATGCATATCCCTCTTTACATGTCAAATGATTTGCCTAACAAATCATAATAATGCAGAATGATATGAAATTCACCCATCAAGCCCAAATACATGCACAAAGATTTCCACAGCAAAGAACTGTGAATTTCATTAAATATGTTAAAGGCAAAAAAAAAAAAAAAAAATCAGCTTTGAAAAATAGTAATCCTGTCTTTCAACAAAAATATTATAGGAAGCTATGAATTTGGTAGATCTGAATAGGATGTTGGTACATGTTTTACTAAGGTAATATAATGGCACACTATTATTAGATCACATTAATCATTACTGTGCCAAAGGCACTGACAGCACCACTGAAAAGGATTGAAAGGGCTGGTAATGGATATAAATTACCCATTGTGTGATAAAAGGATTTTTACTAAGAAGGTAAGAATAAAACAGCAAATTTCTAATATAACTGTTGTGTAAAAACCAAAATAAAAGTAATCCAGTCAGTAATATCCACAAAATCAGAAAATAAGCACTTTTAAAACAAGATAAAGTCACAATAAAAATTGTATACAATATAAAATTAATTTTGTGGTGCATAATATTGCTATCAATTTAAACAGTTTACATGATGACCTCTAAGGGGTATGGTCAAGAGAAAGGTAGCTAGAATCAAGTATGAGTTTTTGCACGTGTGTTTTAAGTATGTGGGTTTGGGATTTTTTGTTTGCTTGATTTTTGTTTTGTTTTGTTTTAACCTACAATGGCTTCACGACACTCCCCTGAAATTCAAGGCGTGTTGAGAGTTTTCTGTTTTCTGCATTAACATCACAACAAACAGCACATCTCTCAGATGGTTTTATTTGGGTTCCAAATGCTATTACAAAATGAACCATGTCTTTGCTGAGCTATTTAACCATTTGATTGAAACCATTTGTAGTACTAATTGTCCAGTTCTGTGCTCCTCCTTTACTCTGGCAAGTATTTCCTGATATTAGTAGGGATCAGTGAAGTAAATTGGTCAAACTATATCCTTATACACAACATCAGAAATACACGTCTTCTCTTAAGCTGTTAGAATTTTTCCAGAACCAACTCACTGTAACTCTGAGTCAATTGTCTAAAATAAAACCCAGTAGCTCACATTTGATTAGTAAGTTTTAAAAATTGTGAGCCATATTCTTAAATGATATAAATCCATAAGTACAGACATCAATCCTGAAAACACTTACATCTATGCTTAACTTTACTCACGTGAGTAATTCCATTAGCATCAGTAATTCAATACCTGCTTATGCACTTGCAGTGCTGAAGCTTTAATATGCCTGAATATCCTCTCACTTACATCAGGTATAAATCAGTACAATTCCTCCGAATCACACAGTTTCTACTGATTCACAAGATATAAAACTGAGTGGACAATCCAGTATAACAATTATAATAAAGAAATAACATAAGAATTTGATTTGGGAGCAGAAGCTATCAGAAACTTTGATTTAAGAATCAATTAACGCATGTAGAATGTAGAATTAATTATTGGTTATATCCTAGGAAGCTAAATTTTTATTTCAAACTGAGGGCCAAATAACCTAACTCTGATTTCACACTGATTTCTTCCACACCAATCTGATTCCTCAGACTTACAGAGCTATTCTTCTATTGTACTGGAATAGCTCAGAGGAAAATCATATATATAATGTAGTACACCCATACACCCACCAATTTTCATGGATATTCTTCTCATGCTAATATACAACCGAATATGGTTCTTAATAATATGCATGAGATGTTCTATTGAACTATGCAAAAAAAAAAGTGATAAAATGAATTTAATCATGAGTGTCATGGATTTTTTTTAATCAGCAATCTGTTGATAAGTAATAATTGTGTTAGAGATGAATCATCATTTATTACGTATCAACTCTCTAAGATGAATGCTCATGATTTTACCAAGCAGATCTTTTCTTGAAAAAATCTGTTTGTAGCTCATTACACCCCATAAAAAACTACAATAGAGAGTTTTCCTAAAAACATAAACATAGTATTTTTGAAGGTGTAAAAAAAAATGTGAAAAAAAAATTAAAAATCTCACCTACATACTTCATTTTCATATATATATTTTTAATACGGGAAAACTAACCTAAGATCAGGAAAAATTAACCTCACATCCACATGCAGAAAAAATGTCATGAATGCAATATAAGCGTCCTTACCAGTCACTCTTAAACCAACGAATCTGTTCACTGGCTGAGGAGATTCTTAAAAGATGCGAGATAGGTACTGAAGGTCGGAACTGTAAAAATAAAACCTGTGAAAAATTTAAATTGTCAAAACTATGTTTAAATCAGACATTTATGTTAAAATATTACAATGCCACCTCAAGCAGACAATCTACGGAGCAGCAGCAAGCATTGAGAATTAGAATATTAATGGGATTAACACCGTTAATTTTTTAAGCCTTCATAATATATGTGTTTGGTGGTCATTTCATTTTGGGAACTGAAAAGTTCTTTCAGTTCTGGATTGTGTTGAGAGAGAAAACTTCTCCTCAAGATAATGCTGAGGAACAGAATGAAATTCTTCTGATCCTTTCCCCTAGACAGTGCAGCAAAAGAGGACAAAACAGGATAAAACAAAAGTTGCATAGCATACTCCAGAAACCCAGTTATTCTCTTTGACATTGATATTCTAATCTTTCAAACTGAGTAAAAAGGGAACAGCTACTAATTGTATTTTTACTTTTTTAAATTCCATTCTATAACAGAAATAAGTCCTTTGTAAATGATCTCATCTAATAAACCCCACTTAAAAGAGATAAGAGCCAGCAGTAAAAGCCAAACCAGAATACTTCCAAGGTATTTGTCAGTAGTGAATTTAGAGCCATTACATTAGTAAGCAAAACAGAAACAAAAACAAAGGGCATTCTTAGAGCAAAATAAAGTTCACTCTACTAAAGCTATAATCTAAAACAACTGAGAATTCTAACTATGTTTATTCCTATGCATGTCTAACAAATGAAATTAAAGGTCATTTCCAAATAATACACTTTATATATCTACATCAACCAACTTCATACAGTGAGGTCTGACTCTGAAACGCCAGGTTCAAGCACTACAGGCTTTGGGCTTCACCTTATGACCAAGAGGCACGCTACTCCTCCTTACTTCTCTGCAGAGTCCCAGTGGCTGCCAGCAGTGCTCAGTGCGTACAGAACTGTACCCTTAATTTCTGCGCAAAGTAGTTAAGGGCTTGGCCATCTTACTGTATTCAGCTTGAATCAGTCAGCACTGGCAAGACCACGCTGGACAATGCCATTTGTTGACTTGAAGGATAAACGACAATTCTGATGATTCCTATTGATGATCAAAACAATATTAAGCAACTCCGCAAATCAGAAGGTCATGAATAATGCCAGGTTTTTGTTTTCTTTAGCAGTGTAGCCTTTGACTAGCGTAATACCTCTAAGATCTTTCATATATCCTCTAAGATCTTCCCAGATTCCAAGCTGTCCTGTTTACATCCAATACAAAATGCTACTGCAAAATATCCCACTTTGTCCAGGCCACCTCCTCTTTTTGCTCCTTTGGCTCCTCCACCACACCAAACAAGGAGTCCTTATTTTCATTTTTAGTCTACCACAGTGTTTCCCAAGCCTGACTCCTTCCCCCAGCCTGCCAAAGTTACCAGCCTTTATCTTGCATTTAGAAATATTTTCAAAATGATGTTCTGCCATCCTACTCCTTTCACATAGGAGACTCACTCCAGGAAAAGCTTCAAACCCCTCCTTAAACTCAAATTTCCACAGTTAACTACCAAAAATTCAACAGTAGACATCTGGTTTGCCATCACAACTGCTTCTCACGCACAGAAACATCTCTCTTTTTTGCCCTCTCCTCATGCCTGGTTTCCTTTATATGTCAATTGCCTCTGCTTTTATACTTGAATTACAAGCCCTGAAAGGCAAAGCCTGTCTCCTCCTTACATGTTTTTACAGTACCGAGCACAACGGGTGTTGAGCAAGTGCAAATCATTACTCTAGTCTGGCATCCCATTTCTTCACGGGCATAACAAGCTACATGAGACACAAACCAACACGTAGTCCAGCCCAGCACCTACAGTGTTGGCCGAAGATAATTTTAATCACTTAACAAAAAGGTTTTCAAAACTTTGTTATCATGTTTCACTTTCTCAAATAGGAAATCACAACCAGGTAGGATTCGGGTCCTTCACCCATACCATTTTAGAATTCAAGTAAGTTTTGGTTACAATATTTGGACACATAGGAAAAACAAATTCTTGGACTGCTGTACATAAACATAGGTCCCATCTAACAACATTTTCAATTGCATGGTGTCTAAAAAGAAGTGACAGCTTGTTTGTCTGGAATTTTTGCTGTTGCTGATGTCTTAAAACTCAAGATACACTTTTTTAGTGTTTACTTGTAGCTCATTCAAAGTAAGAAAGCTGAGAAATAGAAACAAGATAATAAACTGTTGGTTTCGAAAAGATGTTATCTCACTAAACAGGTTCTTAGTACTCCTACACCAACATTGTAGACTACATGTTTGCTATGCTATTACAAGGCTACTTGTGTTAAAAAAAAAAAAAAAAAAAAAAAATCAGATTTTACATACACGCTCATGACTTGCAAAATTCTAGGAATGATTCTCAAGGGGCTTTCACTAAGATGCTTTATAAATTCTGATGACAGACAGAACACAGTAAAGCTTCATTTCTTAAAGTCCTGTACTGATTTGTTTGGAGGCTTCGTGTCATTGATCAGCATGTCAATGTCTCTTGCAATCTGCTTTCCAGTTCATGACTGTGAGTGAACCCCTCAGGTTTAAAACCTTAAATGATTTGAGGCCTGTGATACATAACCTTATGAACAAATGGGGAAAATCTGTAGCTTTATACATTAAACTGTAGCAGAAATGATTTAAAGCCTTATAAAAAGATATTTTACTTACCTGTACTAATATTATTCTAACACATCTGACACTGACTGTGTAAAGCAGATATTTTAAAGGTATAGGCAGCAAGCAGCAGGAAATCAAATTAAGATACTTCCACTTAGGTCAAATTGGACCAGTTTACTACTGTCTAATACACTTGCTGGCATTAAAAAATTGCACTGTGAACCCCTACAGACCAATTTATCAGAGGAGAGTCTCCTTCAGTAACAGTGCAGTGCAGCAGTCCTGCTTGGCTCTGTGGAAGAACCTGTTCCCCCGCCGCTCAGGTCCCTAGCGCACTCCTACCCCAGGAGAAACCCCAAGCGCCTTCACAAAGAGGATGGTAGAATAAAAGCGCTATAAAGACCCAACGCAAGGTAAAAGGGCACAATCTTTTTTCATTCGTAAGGATGCCTATATAGCTTATTGTTGTTAAAATGA
>NC_088110.1:11635000-11647500 GCF_036370855.1 Dromaius novaehollandiae | reverse complement strand
TTGTATCTACTTGCACAGGTTGTAAAAGCAGACTGAAGATAACGTAGGAACAACCAGTAAAAAACTACAAAATAAATATAACCACAAAAAGCAAAAGTATGTCTACTACAGATAGCACGATATACACTGGTATATGAACACTGACCGAGGCCCCAGTTATTTTCTTCCACTATCCAAATGTTACAAAAAATACTAATAACTGTGTGTGAACAACAGTGCCATCAAAGCGCCAACTCAAACTCTTATTCTGGAACATCTGAGTAGCACCTACGTGTTGGGAAGAGGAGTATGCCAGAGAATAACAGATAGTTTTACACTTCATCTAGGTCCATAGCAGTGCCCCAAATGATAACCATCACTGAAGTTGGTAGCAACACAAAAACCAGGATACAATAACGTGGTCAGGTATTAAGGACGCCCTGTTACTAGTTCCTGATTGTCATCAGGAACAATTATGCCTTGATATGCAACTCAACACGCTATTGAAACAATCACCAATTCACAGTTTTAAAGAGAAGAAAATACAAAATACTTGTGAAATAATAGTTTGGGAAAACGTATTTTTCATTCCTATCTTGTTAGTGCATCGAATTACAAAACACCATATGAAATAGTGCTCACCACATCACAGAAGAGGACATTTCGTATGTGATACTACTCTCATCACAGTCTAGTAGAGAAAGAAAGAGGGAGTTGTTTATAGATTCCTTCTTGCTTGTTTTACATTTTCTATGTAGAAAAAAAAAATCCAATAACCCACAAAAAGATGTAGGTCAAATGTTCTCATCTCAAATCTTCCTTGATAAGTAGAGATTTAAGAAGTCTATATAAAAATGTGTTATTCCCTTTCAGCTCATAGGAAAAAATATTTCAGAAATAGCACATAAGAAAATATTCAATGTCACTAAAACTGGAATAGAAAATGTTTTATAGATTAACAAACATTGTAATGAATTTGCACAACCTTAACTGACTGTATACATAGCATAATGAAATGGTCTACATCCTTTCAAAGAAAAATTAGGTATTCCGGCACATAGCTTTAGAAAAGCATTGTTCGGAAAAACCTGCATTTTTTCCCAGCTACCATGTAATTTGTGAGATGCATTTTTAAATGATCTGCAACTGCAGCAGGCTTCATCAGTCAGATGATACAGATAGATAATTCACCAAACTGTCACATGATCTTCCATCAGTCTAAAAGATGTGAATATATTGCCACAAGCTTTGGGAATAATGGGTGCACCTGTTTACAGTGTCACCTCTGTTTGCTAATTGTCTCCTTGAGCTACATTTTACTTCTAATGCATTTATTTTTGACAGGCAGTGTCTATTTAGAAATCACATTACTTCAAGTGCAATTGTTCTTTTGTCTATCAAGTAAATGAAGTGTTGTTATACAGATTTCAGGTTCTGATTAGTGAAGTATCAGCACACCACAAAGGTCAATCAGTTATTTACCTGAAGTAATAGAAGTATGACAGGCCTCTTGGAAATCCTCTAGTTCATGGTATAGCTTATATTAATGTTATATATACACACCAGAATATATATACATACACCTTTATTTGCATGTATATATTATGTAAATGTATTAAATGCTCTAAAAATACATTATGGTATGTATACATATTAACATAAAGAAAAAAAAAACACACTCAAATGGATAAAGTCTATGTCAAAGCAGACCCAACTGGTGAAAACTAGAGTCAGTCCTACAAACACTTTGCAACATTAGCAGTGCATGTGCACAAGCTCCACACAAACAGACCTGATTTTTTTTAAATACATTTTTTAATTTTGCTTCCTTCTTTCTATAAAAGAGTGAAGCAAAATGTAGTTAAGGTTACTTGCCTTAGCTTAAACTAGTGAGCTGCCATAAGAAATTAACATGAGCCACTTGAGGTCTAAGGAGGACCACAGGGGATTTTTATTCACACCCATATCCTTATGTTTTTCTAGCCTGGATGCAATGTTACCAATGTTCAGTTAAATAGTATGTCTCGATAGGTTCAAACACCATGTCTTTATGTATATAGTAACATATATGAGCACAACTATAGTATCAAACAGAAAATTTTGAAAATCTAAATCAGCACATTGATCACAGCCACTTCACTGCATATATATTGATCCTATAAAAAAATGCATTTTAAGTTTTCATTACTGAGGTGGAAAACAGTACTACAGCAGTGGCTGCAGTGGCTTGCCAAAGCCTCATTATTTCTCGTGTACCTCTGTCCAGCTTCCACATACCATGCTCAGCTCTGCCACGCAAGTACAAGATCGAGGAGGAGCATATGAGAGCAATACTAAATAATCTCAAAATAAAGGCAAGGCCCACAACTAACGTGCCCATCCTCATGGAAGTCTATGTGCAGACCGGTCTCTGCACAAGCACGGCAACCTCTGGTGCTTAAAAGGGAATTCCAACCACCGCTGCTCTTTTACTAGTTTGCCAAAAGAAACAGACACAAAAAGCCACGCTTGCCTTAAGTCACATTCTAAATTGGCTCCCCAGAGCATTCCCCTACCTTGTTCACTAAAGCACTGTGTATGTTTTCTCAGTGTTTAGCATATGCTATGTAACCTGAGCAGGACTCGTATTGTTCCAGTAGTTGTTCTTCTAAAGTATGTTCCCATCAGGACTATAATTACATGCAAAATACTAGAATTAGAGCCATTCATAAAGTCATTTAAAATTTTCACTAGCACTTTTTCAGCAATGTTAGGGCACATCTTGAAACAGAAGATGGAAGAAATCATCAACCCTGGCCATAGATGCAAACCGATGATACAGTCCAAATTATTCCAAGTTAGCTTATATATTCCAAGACTCAAAATGCTACAGGAAAATCTTCATCAATATATCCTGAAGAGCAGTGCATTTTTCAAGTATTTCTGCAAATGTGGGCACAATTTAGATTTAGTTAATCATTCGTTAGCATCTTCTATACCTGCATTTATGACTAAATCTCCTGGAAACTTGAGTCTGAAGTTCTCAAAGCATATCTGTGGTCCTGCAGCTCCTAAAGTTAAAAATCACAACTATCATACACTTAGCAGCAGCAGGATTGAGCCCGATGCTTGTAAATAAAGGTAATGGACATGGAATTGCCATTTGTTCACAAGCTCAACATGTCTCACACAAAGCTCTGTCTTCTATCATAGCCTGAAGTTTCAGAAGAGAGACCGTTTATGTGGAAAGTGTATTGAAGTTATTAAGTAATTTTATCTATTTTATCTCAAGAATTACTGTTGTTTTCTTTTACACAACAGCTAGCAATGCTTAGAATATTACTTTGCATACAGAGAAGTGGATACGGGTAGCAAGAAAGCTGCTTGCCAAAGGCCAAATCCTGCAAAGCACTTCTTTTGCACACAAACAATCCCCTTGAAGTCAGTGAGATTTCTTGGATCTTCTCACCCAAGTAAAAGGACCAGGTCCTTAAACACCAGGAAATAGACAACTTGTGTTAACATAAAGCATCAAACAGGAGAAGGTTTCTGCAGTGGAGTGAAGTATAGTCACCTACCACACATGGCTAATGAGATGTGACAGGCCAAATTCAGATTAAACGTAAACAGGGGCACTTCCCTGCCTGGAACAGAACCTGTTAAAGAGGTCTATGTTTTGCCTGGTGCTTAGTATCAAGTAGTAACAATGTAATTACCATCATCCGGTGAATTAACAATATATACGGGCGTGATGAACACAGGGGTAACAAGACAAACAGACACACACAGACAAAATGTGACCCTCTATCTTCCAACTCCCATGGCCAGACCAGAGGTGACCATCCAACCCTGATGTCTGCAAAGCAACTGGAGACCAGAGGAGAGACCCTCCACGGTACAATCGAAAGGAATCCAGGGCATATGGACCTCAGTCTTCCAACACATCAGGATGCTGCTCTTCTGAGATCCTGAAAAGCCCAGGCTCCCCACATTTCTTAAAGGCAACCCCTCCATGCCCCTGGGCAGCCTGACAGCAGTCCTGGCAATGCAACGCCAGGCACCATCTCTCTCATCGGTCAGGGTCACTTCTCCTCCCTTACTCCCCCCTGCAAACATCTCCCTCCACTGCTGCAGAACTAACCAGCATTTGACCCTATTTTACTCCAACTTTTGGACCTCTTTACAACTGATAATGGAAACATTTAATTCTGTTTCAGTCACTGCATTTCTCTTCTATTTTAATATATATTTTAATATTGGAGTGAAGGGGAGGGGGGATGAGAACACAGCTCTTTCCAAGCAGAACTAATCTTCCTTTGAGAATGGGTGAATCCCACACAGCTCTAAAATCAGAGCTGCAAGAAACTCCAGCTAGTTGGGGAGACTGCACATCTCAGCAGGTTGTAAAACAAGGATAAACAACAAATTATAACTTAGTGGCAACTTCCGATTTCCCCCTGCAGCCGAGAATGTGTAAGACTGGCCACTGAGCATGTGGGTAAGTGCGGGGAGTACATATGCGACAACAGAGTTTATAGTGAAGTAGGGGAGCACGTGGGTGGTAGCAATTTGAAAAGCAGCTGTGTGTATGTTTTTCCCAGTTAGACTGTGAAATCACAAATGGTGGAATCAGCACTGTAAGCTTAAAACCATGTTAACCCACTTGGCTGCATTTTATTGTTAACTTTGCATCTACATTTTTCCTTATTTTCCAAACACTGAATGATTCCTCTGCCCCAACTTCCTCCTTTTATTAAAAAAAAAATAATAAGATTATACCAAATATTTCTAATGTAGTGATAAAATGGGGAAGAATGAGAGAGAATTATAAAACAGGACGTTTGTGGTCAGAGCCTTTGGAACACTCATAGTTACATATATTTTCTCTAAGTAATCAGGAATGTATTGGTATTTTGAAATTATGTATCTCTAATAACACAAAAGTACTTAAGAACAGAAACAGACAGTAATGGAAAATGCAGTCAACTGTTGACAACATATAGAATTTCAGAAAATAATTTACAGAGAACAGCACAGCAGATGAGTCAAAATTTTCTCAAAAATATTTCTTGCCTCCGATAGTCCAATGTAATTCATTTTCTATCTCTGTTCATTAATCATTGTTAAAATTAGTGATCCATTTCTTCCACTCTGCCATCTGCACTCAGCTTCGTAACAAACATGACACCTTCCTGCATAATAAAACCTGACAACTACGAGGATGCATTTCCAAATAGCTTTCTGCATATTTGCACCTCTATAACTGATTCCGTTGTCAGACAAAAGTGGATTATTTAACCAGAGTTCTTTCTTTATCAATTCAGTACACAGACGTGTGTGTGTGTGTGTGTGTGTGTGTGTGTGTGTGTGTGTGTGTGTACAAAATGATCAAGTAAAAAAATCAGTTAATTTGAATTAAATAGATATTCGAGATATCTGTAAATTCTCACAGTAGGTAAAATTGATCATATATATGTATGTTAGGTTCAACCTTCTGCTATGAAGCTTAAGAATATAACGTTTGGTTTGGTTTCATCTTGTAAAGTTTGCATACACAAGAATTATCCTGACACTCCAATTTCCTCCAGAAGAAAAAAAATTCATATCCAGCTCTGTTTTGTTTCCCAGCCTTTGATCACTGACAATTTCAAATAAATATTTTTAAGATAAGATGAAATATCCAAGCAATGAGAAGATATAAGAAAGTGCACAGATAAATAATTAAAATTCAGAATGTCATTCTGCACTGCTAGGGCTAGCCTCCTCATCTCTTGGTGGCAGACAGGAGACTGGAGAATGGGGTTCAGCTCTTGGTCTCTTTCCATTCCATCAACAGACTTAGAAAGATGTGTCAGCAGCATATTTAAGCAGTCCCTTCATAAATGGTAATTACACTTAGATCCCACTGATCAGCAGAAGCTGCAGTTGCTCAGCACACTAAAAATCAGACCACTGGTTAAGCCATACACATACAAGTCAATGGGAATCTCTCCACTGACCGTGATGAGTCTGGTTCCCTGTTCACAGCCCACAGTGGACAGAACTGCCTGGCCATTGATGATCAGAGCTGATGAGCTATGAAAGCCTCAGTCCACTTCTGCTTAAAAAATGGCAGGCATTTAAAACAGTGCATGAGGTAGCATTAAGGAGCATGAAAGTGCATACGAGAATCCTCCGGAGCCTAAAAATGGTTACCAGAGCTCTTCTAAATTTTAAAATCCTGTCAGTCAGGCCTGAGAAACATACTAAAATTTAACCCAAACTGGAAAAAAAGCAATCTAAGATAAGATTTCCACTCCATAGTAACTTTAAATAATTGTGGTTACAGCAAGTTCTGCAGGTGCCTTGTGATAGCAGGCAGAAAGACAAAACACACAGTGTCCAAGATGGGAACTTCTGCTACTTTTTTGGTAAGACTCCTCAATTTCAAATGTTAAGCCATGGCCACCAGAATAACACATACCCCTGTCCACACGTGTTCACCTTCAAGCCAGGTAAGCACACAACCAACGAGCTGACCGGCAGGCGCGCAGCCTCGGCTGCATGCCCAGGCTGCTGCCCAGGCACACTGAGGACGGGCAAGCACTTGGGCACAGTATGGAGGCTTGACAGTGGGACCTGGAGACAGAGTGCTGCAGGTAGGAGACCATGTTCCCCTCCCAGCTCTGCCAGCTGACCTACTCACGCAACTCGGACAAGTTGCTCCCACTCCGGATGTCCCTGTTTTCCCATTATTAAATGGAGATGCTGACACTTGCCTCCTTTGTGACGCACTAACAAAAAAAGCTGAACGGTTCTGAATGGTGCCACAGACCACAATGCGTACAGGCAAACGTTATGTGTACCTCTGGTTAACAAAGCAACCTTCTCTCAACATCCCAAATTTCATCTGAACATTACCACCATTATCATTCCTATCAGACAAATTTGTAACAAAAACGCTCAGCAGAGAAATGTTCTTCCATTGCTAGCATCTTTTTAAGCAATTAAGCTTATAAAGCATATACTTAATAAATTATGCAATGTATACTGCAATGCTTCTTTTTGAATAGATTAAAATATGAGAGGGACCTAGAGCACAAGCCCAACAGGTCAAGTTCAAATTTAAACAACACCTCCAACATACACTGTGAAGTACAGCAGAACATTTTAAAAACAAAGGACCCAATGCTGCCTTCAGAGATATGTCTGCCACTTCCACATGCATCACAGGCCATAATTAGACACAAAGTGTCTGCAAAAATTATTTCATAAAGTTAAATCATTTCTGTATTACAGGAAGTATGAAAAAAAATCACCAAAAAATTAAATCAACCTATTTTTGATACAACACTGTCTAACGCAAGAGCAAACGTATGTCACTCTTTGGAAGAAAATCTGCATCTGACATGAAAGTGTCTGATTGAAATTTAAACCAGATGTGATATGGAACAGCTGAAATCTAAAGTTTGGAAAAACCAAGATGTGTAAGTCATATACTAACTGACTCCTCCTGCTAGCTATTGCAAGGGTAAAAGAGCCCTTTTAAAACGTGTTCAAACCAGAACCTTACTACACACACATAAACACTTTAAACCATGGGCATTATCTTTTAAAAACATTTTTTTTATTTTGGGTGTCAAGTTGTGTATTTTTTAAAACATTTCCCTTCAATTTGTCATGAAGTAAATTGAGTGTCTAACTTATTTATGAATTTTCTGTGTTTTTATACAATTCTCAGTAAGCATTTAAGAACAACTACCAACTATTCTTTTTATTCTTCGCTTGGAAGAAAAAAAAAAGAAATCAAACTGGCATTGTCTCTATAACCAGCTCTTTTGCCTTTTAGTTTCCTTTTTTCTTCACATGTCTGCATACTGACACATTCAATTTCAGGTTATCAGCACATCTGAATTACAGAATACTGATGGGGATAGAGGGCAGGCCTCTCTGGACTGATTAGCATCATTTAAGAAAGCATTCACTTGCTTGCTTCATTGGCTGCAGGGATTCCATGATGGGTGGCCTTTTAGCATTAGAAGTCAATATGGAGCAATCTCATTTGAATTAAATATGGACAAAAGAAAAGATTTGATTGTGGTTATTCATAGCTAACCTTTTAATTTCGCAAAGCTCTGAAATTTGAAGGTTTGTAAGCCATAAAACTTAAATACACTCAGTTTTTCATTTCTTTTCAACTTGTTTCTCTTCTCCTCCTCCAGTTTTTATGTACTTTTTAATTTGTGCAAAACTTAAACCAGAAGCTTATTTCAAAAGAAATGTCTGAATGAATATTCAGGAAAACCTTTTAACCTAGTTAAACCTACACTGACTATAAGAGGAGGAATGGCTGATTTTAATCCATAAATGTATGTAAATCCACAATGAAAAACATATTTATCTCTATCACACTCATACTTGTTTCCGAATGGACCACAAATGCAGCCAAGTATTTCATTTAACACAAATAGTTAGGTATGGCTAGTCATATTATGACCTTTGTCAACAACAGCAGAAGTCCATGGAAAGGTTGGAGTGATTTAAAGTAGAACAACAACAAAATCTGCTCGTAAGGAAACAAATTTCTATTCCCACATTAGAGTAAAATTATCATATGAACCAAAACACAAAATAGTAACAAGAAGTTCTCAATAACTGGTGAAATCATCAAAGTGTGTAGCATGAGGCTACAGAAATAGTGGCTGGAAGAAAGCAAGTAAATCTTAAGGTTTTTCAATAGATGAAAAGAAGTTAAGTACAGAATTTGACTTCCAAGTAGATGAAAGCACAAAAAGTGTAGCCAACCTCTCTGAATATCTGATCCCTCTGCACTTGAAGACAGTGGGAGTTTTGCCATTAACTTCAATGGAAGCAAAATCAGACATTGAGAAACGAAGTGGAAATGGCTTTTGCTGAGCTGGGCTGACTGCCATGGTATGGGATAAACTAAGCCTATGAGGAACACAGGATAAATATCACGCTACTTCTAGCACATGACTTGTTTCTTTGCCACCTATCCCAACAGACTAGGCTTAAATTTGAAATATATAGTTAACTCCAGTCCAGACAATTTCATAGATATCCTGATGAAGGAGAAAAGTATTAAAAGTCCCTCAGTGGATGTCTCATAGAACAAGATTCCAGCAAATTATTCTTGCATTGCAGACACAGTTGAAACTGAAAACGAGATCTGTTTAAAGTATTTCCATGGATCATGTTAAAGAATTAAATCAGCCCCATAGAAAGAAGCAGCAAAACACTACCTGTATTTACATCTTTTAGTTGTTCTATGGAAGTTAAGCCTGGAATCATCCAAAGTATTCACAGAATAACTCCTGTATTCCTCAAGATTTTAGTTCCTTCCTGCTGTTGTAAGATAGAGAGCACCTAGATGAAAGAGAATGGAAGGTAGGGAGCGTATTTCCTGAAATATATGCATTCAAACTTTTCAAAATGTGTAATCCCACTGTAGCTTTCAATATTTTTAAAACTCAGCTTTTCCAGGTTTCCCTCCTGTCCCTAATTTACTGATTTCCCCAAAATACAGATTTTAGGCTTCTTTCCCAGCCATTATACCAGATACCTGCACTCTCCTGCACCATTACATCAATAGCATCCTTAGCATGCATTTTGTCCATTTTTAAATACAGTAAGTCTAAATAAAGAAACAAAAGTGCTTGGGAGTACTTTCATTGCAGCATAAGCATTCTATAAAGGCCCTTCACAAATGTTTCCAATATGCTTTCTACTGCAACCCAATGTGCAACTTCTAAACTACACCACCACAAGTAAGAAATTAGAAATGTTGAGGGCTATTGAACACTGAATTTTCACAGTGCATCTGCACAAAGTTATTTAGCACAGATGTTTCTGTAATTGTGATCCACTGGAAAAACTCAAAGTGTTCAATGGCCCTCACACTTCCACCTGCAGAGCAGTATGGGTCTAGTACAACTATGCTGAGCTGTAACATGTAAAAAGCAGGAAGAGGGGCTGGATCAGACTTTGTACGATTTTCTCAAACAGTGTTATTCTGCTTTGTTTGTGAAGGAGTGTTGTGATTTGGGGTTTTTTCTTTTCGTTTACAAAAAGACCCACATATTAAAAAGGGGTGAAATAGATTTTTCATGCCTGGCTTTGAACCTGGGAATCTCCCACAGTGCAACTAATTGCATTGCCAACAAGACACAGGAGTACACCCACAAGCAGCATAAAATGCAACTGTGAGGGGTGTGATGGTAAGTCTTTATAAATAATACATTCATCCCAAGGTACACTTGTGTCTATGTTGTTAATGTAGGTATTTTTTCATTAGTAGCTGTTAAGATATCTGGGCAGGTGAACATCAATATGCCTCTGAAGACAATAAAAATGAGGAAATAACAAGAGGAGAGAACTTGCTTCTTAAGCAGAATCGTTAGGTATATTCAGACCAAGCAACAGCAAAAGAAAGCGAGGATCATTACAATGATGTTAGCTCTCTTATTCATTCATACGGCCTCAGAAATTCTCAGGAGAATCTCTCTCTTTTCTGACCTTCAGCAAAAAAGTGAATCTCAGAATTTAGGGACAGGCAATATCTTCCTGCCTGCAGAAACTGCTGAACAGAGCGCAGGAAGTCCAAGTGCACAAACCTGTTTAAGGAGCACTGAATAAGGACCAATGGCTTCTTGATATCCCACTGTCAATGTACGAGGAAGCAGGTGGATCATTCACTTAACTTCCTTGGGAACCTCAGAAAAAGGATTATAGAGAACTTCTTTAACTGAGAAGACAAGAGGCAAGTGATTAGAGATCTATAGGGGAGATAGGGATAACACAACTTTGACATAAAAAGCATCATCTAATATGGTCATCAGCACACATTGGGCTGTGCGTCACATAGACATTTAGTGATTGTTTTTTTGCAAAACACTAATCCATAACGTGGACTCACGTTTTGAGCCATAAAAAGTAAGGATAATGGCTAAAGTTATCATTTAAAAATTGGCTGTAGTAACCGCACAATATGTTTTTCAAAGCATATGAACAATAACATGACAATTCTGACTACATAAACACTTTGTGCTGCCATCCCATCAGATCTAACGAACCCTCTAACAAATTTAACCATGGCAATGCTTTAGCAGGAGTGCAGCCAGGATCACTTCATTGCCTCAAGAATCTTTCACAGTTCTTGTCCCTAACAAAGCTATTCCTAAAAGTATCCTTTGTTACAACACCCTTCTCCCATCTCTAGTTCTCTGCAGAGTCCCACATGACTCTCTCCTTTAACCTTCTCTCCTTCACTCTTCTGTCTAGGTGATCGCTCTTGTTACATGGCTTCTTCTTCCAAGTTTATGCCAACAACACACATACCTATTGCCTAGACCTGTCTCCTTCCCGAGCCTTGTACATTTGCTTGCATCTGAGACCACCTCTTCTAATTACATTGCTGCCAGTTTAAACTGGAAAGGATAAAACTGAACTACTTGCCTTACATTTCAGCTCCTGCCAGTCCCTACCTTCTTGGTCACTGCTAATTAGCAATACCACTTCCTTTCCACCTTCAGTGTGATTCCTTTTTCTATCTGCCTCAAAAATTCACAGTAACTCCCAAACCTTGCTGCTTCTTTCCTGTACTGTATTTTAAGGAACAATATTTTCTTTCCAAGCAGTTAACACTCTTCAACTTCTCCCTCCTGACTACTACTACGACTACGTCTACTTACTCATTCCCCAAATACCCAGCTCCACCCCAGCACAGACAGCTGCTCACTGAGTAGGCCTAAGTTTCTGCAATAGAAACAATAAATAATTAAATGATAATGAGGAGGCAGCATTTTGATAAAGGAGGTGGCACTATATCCTGTAAGACAGCACTGAATCAGTGTGCCAAGATAACAGTGAGAAACAGGTCTGATATATAAGCTGAGTTTTCATGCAAGACTGAAAAGCAGAATTCTGGTCGGCCATGGTAAACATCTGACAGTACTGCAGAGCACTCCAGTTACATTAAATTTACCACCCTGGGAAACATTTTTAGGGGGAGTGCATAACACCCTTTTGAAAATTGAACACAGGACCAGAACCTCAAAGGCATGCAAGCCCTTGACCCTTATTCAGGCACCTAAATCCCAGCAAAATGGAGATCAGGCACCTAAATATCCAAAAGGCCACACACTTCAGAAGCTCTAAGCCACAGGCATGTAGCTCCCTTAGATACTTTTGAAGTTGTAACCCCTGGTCAAATACTATCTTAAATACTACCATCCCACCACCTAAGTTCTCACAGCAATTTTATCTGATTGATGTATTTATTCCTGTTCTGTACTACTACACCCTGAAAAAACAGCTTTCTTGTGCCACCTTAGAGGTGGCTGCTGTTCAGTGGGAAACCGTGTAGACAACTATCTCATCGGCATTTTGTTAAACTTCGTAAGTGCAAAGAACTTTGAGATGCTTGAGTGAAAGTTCCTAGGTAAGTGCACACTACACTTACAATCACAGGCTAATCAAGAGACATGAAATAACATGTAATACACTAAACATTCATTCAGTACTCTTTCAAACTGAACCTCATG
>NC_088110.1:11575000-11632500 GCF_036370855.1 Dromaius novaehollandiae | reverse complement strand
TGGAATATTTTTCCTTGTCACTTAAAATCTTTGGCCCATATATAGGTTAGATAAACATACTCAAGGTGAAGCATATGTAAAAGCCAATCTTCAGTGAGCAAAAATGTTTTTCAAAACTTGCATTGGCTGCTATAATAAATACAATGAGAAAATATTTGATGACTTCTAGGAAACACAATTAAAAACAAAACTGAGCCTCTATCTATTAGCTCCCAGTGTCTGGGCTTCGTATCATGAACAGAATCAGAGGTAAGTTTTGGCTAACTCAAGACTAATGGGAGCAGTACACAAGGACTGAAAGATCAGATGCAAAAATTAATCAATAATCTTGTAATTACACAGTGAAAAGGCTTTGGGAATGGATGGTCGGTCTATGCACGTAGACAGTTCCCACCCGCAGTCAGATCGAGCCACGTGAGCCCAGGTCAAGAAGAGAGCTGAGCCACAGCAGTCCTTCCAGCCCGAAAGCCAACGCAAATCCTCACTGCAGAGAACCTCGCCGTGAGACGGTCTCCACTGCAAACGTACAGCTCCGCCACACAGGGCTCCACTTCACATGCCCATTTTCACAAGTGCTTCATGGCCATCTCCCCTTGGGACACTTGTGGGCACATCCACTGACAATAGCAGCCAACAAAAGCAGAGTCTAAAAATCTTCTCCATTTGCCCACAGCATCAGGAAGCAGGTAGTGAGAGGTGGTGGGAAGGAGTAAGAGACAGGAGCATCGGCTAGATCCAAGCAGATAAACAGGACCCCAGTGAGGTGCAGCAATCAAGTCTATGCCTTCAAACTGATTCTGACTAGCTTCCCACTCCCAGACAGCTAAGGGGAAAGACCATTTTGCCTCACAACATACGTTCTCTGATGTATTTGATTTTTCTAGTGGGGCTTTTGTAAGAATTACTTCAATTTTTACTGTAACAACTGTGGACCAAGTAAATACAGACATTCTCTTCCATTCCTATCACAAACACATGCAGAGATCTGATTACCAGAACAGGCCATGGGGCGATCCCTTCACCTCCATGCCCCTGGAAGAGCGACTGGCTCCCAAACAGCAGCCAGGGGGTTGTGGACACCCTCCCTCTCTTCACCAGCCCCAGCCCTTGCTTCAACACGGTAGGGAGCAACAGATTGGTGCTAGGGTGCTAAACAAAAAGCCACTGCCACTTGCCAGGTTCCAGAAATGGCAGGATTCCTGTCTCTTTGGAAGGGAAGGAAGTATTTATACTGCAGATACAGTCTGAACAAGAGGTCGTCTTGACGACTGCTCAAAATACATTTGTGGAAGTCAGATTTCAGCTCACAAAGCGGTCTGCACCGCCTGAAGAATCCCAGGTCCTCTTGCCCATTTTAGGAGTCTTAAATATGCACCTTTATGAGATGCTTCTAAGACTGAACTTGAGGGTGGGAACTTGACGCATACCAGACCATGCATTTATGTAAAAAATAACACTTGAGGTACTGTTATGATAAAGTGGCCCTGAAAATATATATATGTATCAATAATTTCAATTACAACACATGCTGACCCTATTCTGAGCAAAACATACAATTTTCAAATTATGCCAGTCTCTGCAAAACTACGTGGGATGTCTTACACCATAAACTAATACCCAATAGAGACTTAGTTGAGATCATCACACTCATTTCACATAAGACAACAAATTAAATCACCCCAGGGACTAAGTACATGAAAAGCCAGCACGCTATCAAACAAGCTAGGTCTCTATAAGGTAGATTTCTTTAAGCAAAATATTAACTATACTTTCCGAATACACTGCTTCCATTGTTTATGTGCACCACATAATGAAATGCTACTTCTGTTTTCACCAGATGGTACTACATATAATTTTCAGGCCTTCAGTTCATATCATAATACAAACAATTGGTATGGCAAATATTACCGGTCTATAAACACTTCCACTATTCCACAGCCCTTACACAAAAACAATACATTTTTTTTCATTTTACTGTTGTAACAGAAACCACAGTAATTTCTGATATTCTAAAATCTATGCATACTTGGTTACTTTTTGCTGGCTGAAACAAATGAAATGATCAAACCTCAGACTGTTTGGCTGTTTCAATTTTTAAAATAAAAATCAAATATTAACAAAACTACGTGGATATCAAAATGCTTAAACTGTACAATACACGATGTATTCTTAATACATTTTAACAATAACACATGCTGTGTTCCTACACTGGAATAACATCATCCATATGAATCCTAGGAATTTAGTATATCTGACAGTTTCTCTCAACCACCCATAACATTCTTTCCTGTCTCATTGTAGCTGGCAAAAGAGAATTCTATAATTGAGTGGTACAGAACATGTGCCCTCCCTGCTAGAAGATGACAGATGGATTATAAAAACTTCAAAGCAGAGCATTTGGAGCACCAGGGGAGAGATAGTGGGTATTTGAACTCTCAGTCTTTACCCAGGAGACAATGGCACTCTGACATGGTGCATATATCAAGGAATGGTGTAACTAGATAGACATAATCTTTCTTTTCAGTAAGTATTTAACATTCTGTTACGAACAAGTTTCAGCCTAGCTAAAGTGCAACTCATCTTAATACTAATCATCATAGCCTGAAAGGCTACATGCCCCCTTTTTTCAATTTTGGTTAAACTGCTCCTTCATAAAACTGTTTTTTAAAGGACAGAAGCAGTGTTACATAGGTGCTTGAGGTTGCAGAAAGGCTATTTTTATCTTAAAATTAAGGTTTTACTAGGATTTAGCATTTGTATATGTGTAGGTGAATCTGTTTTGCTTGCTAGAATGCTTATTTGCATTGTCTGCATCTAAAGTGATGCTTTCCACAAGAGTTTACATACCACATGTTGCTCATCGCTCGCTAAATAGTTGCTAAAGTTACCTTAAATTATTAACATTCCCCCATATAGTTCTAGGGACACAAGTCCTTTCAAGGAATTGGTCCTTTCGCTCCTGCTGTTATATTACAGTGATAGCTGAGTGCATGATGCCACCTTTATTATGATAGATTCTCATGTGAAAAAAAATTCATACTTCTACATATGTTAAATACTTGCTAGAAACATATAGAGACTTAAAGCACTCCAATTACATCAGAAGTGTGTTTGAAATTTCTGAAAGTTAACAATAATTAAATCAGAATACAAATCTTTTAAATCATTACCTTGCTATATAAATAAGGAGTTTGGGTGGATCCTGAAATTGTTCATCAGTTTCTTTTTACTGCTACTGTTTACAGGCATTGCCCCAGTTTATTAAAAAATCACTTTTCAAATTGTTTATAAAAATACCTACCTCTCGTCGTAAGATCGGAAGTAAAAATGAGTTTAAATATCTCATTTGTCTATATCACAAAATCGCACACACAGGATTTGACACAGTTTGCAGCCACTGTTCAGGCAAGGCCCAGGACTAGAATAGCAAGAGTATTACTGCAGGTCAGAATTGAGGGGTACTGGCAGAACTGTGTGTGGGAAAGCTTGCATAACACCCACACTGTGCCAAGCTTTAGCCTTTGTTATTAGTCCCTTTAATGAACGCCATATTCACACACACACACACACACAAATATGCTGCATATTTTAAGCAGAGTGAATTCAAAACTAAACAATTGGAAGATTCTATGCTAAAAGAAAGCCGCACAGTAACTATTCCCATTCTTCTACAAATGCATTTAATAAAGTAACATGCAAGCAATTTTAAATATTTGATCCTTTTATTATACCGTTGAAACTATTAAAAAAAGAAAAAAGAAGAAGAAGAAAGAAGCACTCTGGAAGATGATTAGGCTGTAGTTTTTAAGTAGCAAGTAAAAACAAAAGCACCGAGATAACACACAGAAAAACAGAAACGACTAACTTTGCAGCTGTGTTAATATAAAATGACACAGCTTCAATAGTGGAAGAGGCTCTCTCTAACGTGCTGTCCAATACTTTATTCTACATGGCTCTATAACTAATAGGACAGTGGCAAACTTCAGTTGCTCACTAATGTATATTCTTCCCTACACAAAACATTAATCCCAGCCTTTACAAGAGGGGAGGAGGTGGAGGACTGCGAGTCTTTGAAAGAGACCTGTTTTGAGAAACCCTTTTTTAAGTGCATTTTCATCTTTTCTTTTTTCAGTGATCTTCCGCCATACTGGAATGTAAACACCACAGGAATAGACAGAATCTCGAATTAAGAATTTGGATGCCTTACTTCCGAAGTAATCTTCAAAGAACGTACATCCCAAACATCACAGTGGCTCAACAAGCTAGGAAGTTAGCTACCGCATGTGAAACCGCACAGGCCATACCTAGTACTTACTATCAGTTGGTTCCCAAAATGCTACAAAGACAAACAAAAATGTTTGTATTTTAGTATATTTGACAAGCAAGAGTTATCAGGGACAGCAATACTGCTTTAATGGAAGGAAGCCATTCTTTCACAATGGCACTAGTGTACTTATACACACTGTGTCGTCGAATTGAAAGTTAGCTCAGCAGGACTCTAGCTTTATTTCTGTTAGTAGGCACCCACCATCAGTCGTCGATGCTAGTGGAGAGGAAAGGCATGTCTTTTTTACAGATGCTATTGTGCAGACTTTAATAATAGTAAATATGCAGAAGACAGACTATCGTGGACAGAAAAAATCTTTGGTTTAATGAACTGTCAACTCGTCTATCATAATGTTACCCAACCTAAAACCGCCAAATCTGAACAAGCTCTTTGATGATATAAAGCAGGCAAGAGGTTTTGTTCCCATGCAGCAAAATGGAAGAGATTGCTGCCATTAAAAAATACTAGCCCATGCTAGCACTAACTGCCACACATTTGTTAGATAATAGCTTGATTTTTTTCCTATGAGAATAGCCTTCTGCAAGAAAAAGACATTTAATCAGAGTGATACATGACATCCAAAAACTGAAACCAAAAATTATGGCATGAGCTAAAAGCAAGTTGTCTTCCTGAAGGCAGAATACTGAAACATCTTTAAGATTAATTCTGAGAGAGAATTCTGAAAGTCAAATGCCGAAAGATATTGAAAATACATTAATTATGCACAACTCAGGATCTAGGAGAGGTTAAACCCCAACTTGGCAGAAAATTGAATCCTTTTATTTGATACAAACTTTGTACATAGTGCTGTTGTGTCCTGCATTCCTAATCTCCCTAGATCTACTAACAAAGTAAAAAAGCTGCAAGACAAAGGAATCAAAGATTCAGCCATTCCGGTGTCATCCTGAAAGGAAATTAGATCTAATAGGCATCGTGGAAAACTCCTTCTTGCAGCCATTTGGGGCAGAGGTCAAGCCTCAGACCTACCTGGGGCAATTGTCCATCCTGTTCTATCAAACATTTATGAACAACTTTCTTAACTTAGGCGGGATGCAAGGTAAAGAGACTTTTCACAGTTGCATCTGATGACTCTCTCAGGAACAACTGTCATTCATGTGCATTAATTTTCTCTGTCACCTTAAGCACTAACCAACCTTTGAAGACATGCTAGTCTACCTTCTCCAGTGCATATTTTCCAGGTTTATAAGAGATGAATTTTAATCTATTATATTAGCTTTGTGTGTGGGTGTGCGTGCCTGTGTGTGTTTCAATACTGGGCACCTTTGCTTTCTACTCTGGATAGTCTTAATTTTAATTCTTTAATCATTAATATCCAAAAGCTCAAAATTTTGGAGGCTAAATCTGAAACATCCACAATATGATTCCTGTAAGGGCCAAATACTTACTTTTCATTACAAAGTTCAACAATAGCTGTGCTCAGGAACTCAATTCTTATATCTCTGTGAATTATTTTTCCAAGAATAAGACAGACCAAATAGGAGTCGTCCTTAGCAAATGCAATGCCAAATCTATGTACTATAGATACATTCAATTTAATTCTACACAAAGATACCTAAATGAAGATCAATCTTGCACATTTACTAAAGAGTCAGTCAGTCCATATGACAACATAACGCTCTCCAAAAGGTCACCCATTTGTCTAACCTTCGAAACAACCCCTAAAGCTGCTAAAGAACCAGCGTCCCGGAGCAGTAAATTCTGACAAGGTTCTCAGGGACCTCTCAGGCGGGTCTAGGGACCAGGATAATTCCAGAAGATAGCTGTGAATTCTTTTCTGCTTCAAAGTATGGGAAATTCCTTAAGGAAACAATATTTCCTTTTCTCAGAATACTAAAGGTCACAGTCTGACACTCCTAATTAAGGCAGGGAAGTTCAACAGAGTGGGTAACCTTGATTTCTCAAAATGAGGCTGAACCTAACAGGCTCTTGTCAACCAAATACTTCTAGCCAACCAAATACTGTCATGCACCCTACTTCCCTAATAGTCCAGAGAAACACCCTTGCCGCCTTCACACACTTTGCCATCGCTCCATTCCTGTTCACAACCTCTATCTCTAAATTTCCCACTTTATTCATCTTTCTCCTTATCCCCATTCTGACTTCCAAGCCACTGTCCTTGATCCCTGTGGTGGATGAAATCAGTTCTCTAGAGTGCTACCCAATACACAGAAGACAGCAGCAGCTGCAACTTAAATATAGTAAAGCTACTACCTTCAAATCTGCCAGTCAGTCGGTTCTTTCAACCATCAAGGAATGCATGCAGAGTTCATGGACCAAAATCCTTGCTTCCCACTGTGCTGGGCCACCTGATTTAAGAATCTGATTGCCAGACCTTTTCTCTAGATAATAAAGACACTACTGGGAGAATTATATTAAGTATCTTTTATCCCAACACTGTTCCAAACATACTTTAATCTGCCTATCCCATAACAGTCTGACGCTACTGATGATAATGTCAGAGGACTGATGATGATTTTGTGGATGCTACACTAGCCTTCGAGCTTCAGTTCAAGTTGGATAAGGAGAGATTCCTCCACAAACACAATCTTATTCTTTTAAGAAACTACAAGCCCAAATGTTCTAGTTTGGAGAAGAAAAGGATATCCTGAAAGACTGACGGCAGACAAACAACATAAAAAGGGAGCACTTAAAGCAACTCTTGCTTCCAAGGCCATTTTGAAAATCTCATCTTTTCATTCTACCAGTTCTCTCAATAAATTTTCATGTCTAAAAAAATTCTACTAACGTCAACCAGAGCAAAAAGATGCATGATAGAAAATGTGGTGAATAGAACTGGGCAAGGCAGCCCAGTTCCAGAAGGGAATGTGAATGATTCCTGTGGATGGCTCTCACAAATGACATGGAAATTTCACCCAGAATCTGAGCATTTAATTCTGGTTTATTTAAAACAACAGGCCCATACTTTGATTTCTTCAAGCTGCTTCTGCAACACAAATAAACCAGAAGATGGTTTTAAAGGGACAGATGAGATCTCCCCCTAAGATCTCCTAGGTATACAAAAGTTTAACCCACTGTTCACTAGCTACCAAGATACAACTCTAATAGCTACAGCATTTAGTCTTTTCACTCAAGTTATAGGCATTAAAGGTTTCAGCAGTGGAGGGTGCTACTTCACTTTTCCATGTCAACCAAGGTAACAATTCACAAATAGAAGGTGATGCAACTAGAGCATGTTGTGTTCCACCGGTCCTGGCAGGTATTATTGACTCTCCCCTCTCACCTTTTCCTAGCACAGAGAATATTGCAAGAGAGCTTTTTTGCCAACAGGCCAGAGTCTTTAAAGAACAGTGTTAACTCATATGTCCCAGAGCAACTCAAATAGAGAACCATCAACATTTACTGTTGGAGCAAAAACCACTTTTAACAGTTCCTATCTGATTGCCAGTATGTTTCCCTGCAAGACACGATTTTCCCAATAACTTTTATCTGAGAATTTGGGGTCTCATACAGACAGCAGTGCAATTGGCTCTTTACCCGAAGTGACTGCTTCAACATGCAACTCCTTATGAATCAAATACTTACTAATGAGGAGTACGGTTGTCCTGAGAGACAAAGAAACAGACAAAACCAGGAGATCATGCAACCTGATTCTGGCATTTGGAGATACCAGGAAGTTTTTCACCTGTTTGAACACATAGTCTTTAGGACTAGAAAGAAAGAGCCATTAAGCTCACCTCTTGCTTAACAGCTAAAGCATTTCACCAGGGGAGTCCTGCATCAAGCCGTCACTTCTGGATAACCTCAAGGATATCTCTATAAAAATATTATAAAGAGTGAAGCTGCACTAAAGGCCTAAGCCCACCTACTGCCCACTTTTTCAAAATCAGGATACTTAACCAAGTGTCGGGAGTATTCTGAAGAGCAAAACTGAGGGGGCCAGTATCAGAAAGGAACTTCTGCTGCACAGGTTCTGTGAGCGAAGAGCTTGAAACTGAAACAAACTCCTCAAAGGTCAAGAAAACAAACTACTTGGTTATGGAGTGACCCCTGGCTGAGCTATTCTTTTTAAAGATAAGGCTACGGCTGCAGGGGAAACATGGTGAGAGGAATCTGTCCTTAGGCACAACCAGAGTGAGTGGGCAAAAAGGTAGCAGATGAGCATCAACATAGAAAAACGTGAGGAAATGCATCAAGGCAAAGCAACCTAAACAACAACCTATAACAACACTGAATTTAGAAATGGCAGTTAAAATGCAGCAGAGATCTTGGAATTGACAGTCCTCTGAAATCATGAGTTCAGTGTGCGGTACAGCCAAAAAAGCCAACAAAGCATTGGGCATCACTGAGAAGGGCACTGATAACAAGACAGATGGCATCATTTTGCCACAACAGAAAGCCTTGGTGCACCCCCATCTTGAACACTGTGTGCAATTGTGGCCCCTGCCTTTCCAGAACAACGTAGCAGAATTAGAGGGGGTACAAAAAGGACAAACAAAATGATGAAGGAGATAGGGTGGCTGCTGCTCCACAAGATAGTGGAAAATCCTTCTTTTCACAGCCACTCACGGGCTAGGGAACTTGCTGCCACAGGAGGTTGCAGAGACATAACTCAGCGGGTTCTGAAAAGGACCGGACAAATCTGCAGATGGAAGAATTGTAAATGGATACCAAAAGGATTAGGACGTACCCTCCAACCTCTCTAAAACAACTGTGGATATGTGCCAGTACCACAGAAACTAGGCTCACGTGGCCCCCTTAAATAGCACCTCCTGCTGTCAGCATCTGGCAGAATATTGGGTTAAATGGACCACTGGTCTGATTCAGGGGCATTTCTTATGCTCCAAAGTACCTCCTATTAGTGTATGGCAAGACGCTCCTCTACCTACATTGAATCAGTCTGACCAGGTCCCTTCCAATTTTCCTAGGAAAATTATTAAAGCAAAGGCATGCTTTTATACTTTTCATCAATGCATATCATGTTTTCTCTAAGGTGGTGAAAAATCATTTTACCTGCTTTGCAGAGATGCAAGCACTGGAAGATTGACAGCTTGATCTTCAGAGGTGATAATTGCCCCCATTGTACCCACAGGACTCATTAGTAGCAACAGGTGTTCAGCACCTGCAAAAATCAAGCTTCTAATGAATTTCCCAAGGTCAGGTTGAAAGTCAATAAAAGAATCAGGAACGAAGCTCTGTCCAGTGCTCTATCAACAAGTTTAATTTTCAGGTGTCATCCATTTTTTCCTGATATTATGGTCATTCAAGCTCGTATTTCACAGATGGACACCTTTTGCTCCAGGCATATACTACTTGATCTATTTTAGAAATCAAGCGCAAGATCCTCAGATACGGCCAATCTGCACACTTCCAGTGCAGGATAATGGCATGCAGAGGTCACTTCTGAGCTGTTCAACACTACTGCATACTGAAAAACTACTTCTGTGGATGCTGTGGGCCCAGAACTGCAACTAGGATCTACAGGACGCCTTAGCCATTCTCTCTTTCCCCCATCAATGTCTCTTTTTTCCTCTGCTAAAAAAACAAGGAAGAAATAGTGGTACAAAACCTGAGAGATAATGCCAACAGCTTTACATTAAGATCCTTTAGAGCCAGATGGCACCAGTGTTTTGGCAGCAGTAGGACATTTACCAAATAGATTTTGGGGGCAAATTCTCTATTACTGATTTAAAGGGGCATTCTGGCATATAGAAACAATTCAACAGTGTATTTTTACATATAATACAAACCTTCTTCATTTGACCTCTTATCGGAAATACCAGGAGTCAGATCTTGGCCTGGTTTATAAAGGTGAAATGGATATGGTGTAAATTTGACAAAATTTTCAAAGGTCACTAAGATCCTTAACAGAGTGTCTGACTAGAAAGGCCCATTTAGAAAGAGAATCACAAGTTCTTTGGTCTCAAGAAGACACATGAAAAAGTTTAATTGCAAAAGCAATGCAGAACGTGCTGAAGTGAGTTTGAAGACAGAAAGGAATAATTGCCAATTTTTAAAAAGTATTTTGCGGAATGAGTTTATAGCTTCTTACAATCACTTCGTTAGCTCAGAAAAAAATCTAAATGAAAATACTAAGGTACCAGTGAAGGGGACCGAATTATTTACCTCCTGTGTAGAAACCCATGTTTCTCCAAGATACCATAGGGATTAGTTACCCTTGGAGAAGGAGAAGGATGGGAATCTGAAGAACATCTCCTTGCTTTGAATATTCCCAAGCCAAAACACCCCAGTAACGTTGGTGGAAAAAGAAGGGACAGGAGGGAAATGCAGAATTTACATGAAATTCTGACTTCACATGATTCATAGTGATACTGGAACATATTAGTTCACATTTCAAACAGGAATGCAAACAGTCAGTCCCTGATGCAGTCCTTAGAAAGACAGGGGGAAAAAAAACCTCCAGAAGACAATGTTGACGAATGTAACATCACCAATTGGTCCTTTCACACTGACAGACATGTGAAGAGGCCCATATGTCCAAACTGGAGGTTTTCTGAAGGAGAAAACTAAAATATGCTTAGATCATTCATATAGAGAGTACTTCAGGCTACAATCATTCTCAGCAAGAGATTTTCCTTAGTACTTGTCTACATCTGTCAGCTCATGCTGATACATATTGTAGTTTTATTTTTATTGATTTGAAATTTTAACAATGTCGCGAGTTAATTCACAGGTCTTTAGAAGAGACCAACAGTAACTAAACTATTCCAACATCTTAATGAACCTACTCCAACAAAAAACAGAAATATTACCATTAATATATTCTCAACTATTTTACCATGTTAAGCTGTATGAAATTTATGCCTGCTTCTATACCCCTCCTTCCTTCTACTAGAGAGGGAAATAACTTGTTCTTCCCCTTTATACAAGCATCTTCCCTTATCTTCCAGGCTTACAATATTCTATCCTACAAGCCATTTTTTTTTCAAATAATGGCAGTACATGGTGCTTTGTTTTGGAGCAAATTCCAAACGAAATATCAATAAGTAGCTTAGGAACTAGCACAGGACAGTTAAAGGCAGGGAGACTGGATTAACAAAACCAAACAGCGGTAATGCAGAATATGTGGACCCGCAAAAATACATTTAAAAAATTATGCATGTTTTAATGAGTAATAGTGGTGTGCTTTTTAAACCACCCTGTAGCTATAGCTTCCAGTCATGAAAATAAATGCAATCTCATAAAATGTCTGATATTAGCATGCCTCTTCAACTGCAAGTGAGTTGTCAATAAGACAATTAAGACAACATCAATAATACACACTGCATGTTATTATCTGCTATTTGAAATCTCAGCCTATCCAAAGATCTCTGGAAACAAAGGGTACATCTGACATCGGCAAAAACATTCTCCCACAAGTGAAATATGCAATTCTGAATGTACGCAATGGCACTGATACCTGTAAGGGAAAAAATGAATTGCTTTTAAATACAGTATAAATAACTCCTGCTAATGTAAAACCTGGCTTTATAGAAGAAACTGCTACAATAGAAAATTAGCAATCCTGTGCTTAAATCAATCACTTTATCACATGATCCAAGTCAATAAAAGTACCGAATAAGTGCTACCACTGGCCTTAATCTACCAACAATTGACACACAGGGATCAGAAATTCCAGGGAGGAAATCAGTTGTCCCTTGCAAATTTTAGGGACCGGGGAAAGCAGACATGCAATCTCTCACAATACTTTTTCCTCCAAACTACACAGTATTTTTCATAGGAGAGCAGGTTAACTGAAGTGAAATAAGCAAACTTCTGGTGCACTTTTTCAGGTACAAAACTTAACAAGTGCGCACACACTCCCATTTCGTATCTGAAGAAAGCTTTACTTGTAACTCTCTTCTATTACAGTGCATAGGAACTGTAGCAAAGCACACAATGAAAACACTCTTCGATGATTTTACTCTGGAAATAACCTATTCGGAAGCGAAGGTGATGAAAATCGTGCTGCGCAATGATTAATTTAATCCTGATGTCCCATTTCATCCAAAGTTGCCATTAAGTTCAAAAGGAGAAAGGACTACATAACTGGGACCTAACATTTTTATTTATCCACCTCATAAGCTGAATGGGATTTCAGATTGAACAGAATAGATTTCCCTGTAACTAATGGACCAGATATATTCATACAATGTCTTTTTATTGATTTTACTTTCTTCTACCTATTGTTTGCAGTTTCTTTTGAAAAACCTATAACTGTCATTATACTGTAGATGTCCTTTACAGTTATTATGTCATTCACTGTTTCTTAACAAAAAATACATGCTTTGCTACAGTGTGCTTTCTAATGAAAGACTCCCCACTAGTCTAACTGGAGTCTAAATTGTTAGAACATACTGTACATCCTGGGAGAAACAGAAGAAAATTAGACCCCTTTGGAATTGGTATGTTTGGTTTTGAAATATGTGTCTTTAAAATTTTAATAAGAGAAAGAAATGGCTAAAGGACAGACTTCGTTTTAAACGCTTTCTAAACAATAAGCCTATTTATGTAACGGATCACATAATGAAGTTCTAGGCACTTTAGAGAATGAGAAGCCTTTTGCACTGCAAAAGTCACACTGCATACAGCTTTCCAGTTTCAGAAAACAAATATTCAAAGTGATATAGTAACAAAATAAGTATTTTTAACCTAGTTTCTGAAATTTCAGGATTATCTTAAAACAGACACAAAAATTCTGTCAAGTAAGTGAACAACTTACAGTGTACTGTCACTCTTTACTGCTTTTTTCACTCTCTTCCTTGATTTATATTTTAATATTTTGTTCCTAAGTTACAATTATGCAAAATATGATTTGTTTTGGAAGACTATTTGGAATGTTTACAATTATTTAATACAATTTACTTAACTATTTTGCAACCAAATGATGTGTTGAATTAAAAAAGGTTCAACACTCAAATTGCCTTCATATGCTCACTTTTCAGCATACTGCACTGACAGCTGAGGAGAGCACATTTTCATTTGTACAATGTGCATGGTGCATCCATCCACTGATGAAATACGTGATTTTAGAATCTTTTCACAAAAGAACAACTTTCTTTCATGGAATCAACATTCAATTTATCTATCATTATGGTAGCTACTAGAAGAATGCAGGCAGAGATTAAAAATGAAAGTGTAAAGCTATACTGTTAGCTACAAAACATAAAGAACTGTAGCTACAGCTTACAAAGTCTGAGGCAATGATTCAGCTATTAGACTCAAAAACATTTTCAAACAACCACATAAGATTGCACACAGGAGCAGCCATCACAGAGATTCGCATTTAGGTACAGTCTTTCTTCAAAACTGCGATGAGCTCATGTTTTTCAGCTCTTCACCACAACTAAGTCTAAGAGCACAAGAAGGGGTTGAGGTTTATGAAGCAGAAAGCACCCAGGCATAAGTACCTTTGACAGAGTAAAACTTCCAGTGGAATCTGAACCAAGTGCAAAGACTTTCATTAGTCAAGTATGAGATTAATCCCATACTGACTATACAGTCCTATATAAATGTGAATTATCTGTATACTCCAGAGCAGTGTTCACCCTCAGATTTTGCCCAAGCTGGACTTCCTACTCAGGATTTCACAACTGCACATGTAATTATCAAAATTCTCTGGTACAGAACTTACACACAGAGAAGTGTCTGAATATTTTTTACAGAACTGATTTTTGAACCCGTGCTGTTTATAATTTCCCATTAAAAAGGAAGCATTCCTTCTTACAGATGGGACGAGGTAGCAGTGTCAGATCCTAGAGGCGTGCGGGAGACGAGCTGTGTTGGGACTTTCATTGCTCTACTCACATTTCTACTTCAAATTTGCTCCTTCAGGTTGTATAATCTATAGTTCAAGGAACCAGTAAACTATCATCCCCTGCTCAGATTCAAAACCCAGTTGCCAGCTGGAACCCACTGAGTATTTCCAGCTGACATTCTCTCAGGACAGTTTTGGACGCTCAGCCTTAACTGAATCCCTTAAGGTTTGCATTTTTTTAACAAAGGGTCAGGGAAAGGGCTTATATTCCACATGTAGTGCAGCCATTCCCGAATGACTGTAGCCCTTGATAGCAGAAACTGAGTCACGGTCTCAAAAGTCTTTCATCCTTTCAGGCTGAAACACGCAAATGCTTGGGAGGCTTCAGTATCTCTGAATCCAAGACCATCCATCCGATACTCAAAATGTGAAATAAGCCTCACCCAAACACTGCATTGTCCTGAATAAACTAAGTTCAGATGCTTAAAGAAACTTCTATTTCTACATGAAGGAGCATTTACAATATGGTTCTCACTGCCATATCTGAGCATTTAGTCAATATGGCATCATCTATAGATCTCTCCAATTCCTACAGTGAACAGCCGGGAACTGTTCTATCTACAGATGAATCCCATTATAAGGGATTC
The DNA here is from genome assembly GCF_036370855.1 of Dromaius novaehollandiae. NCBI lineage: Eukaryota > Metazoa > Chordata > Aves > Casuariiformes > Dromaiidae > Dromaius > Dromaius novaehollandiae. Next base: position 11,617,790 of record NC_088110.1, on the reverse strand, counting down.
TGCACAAAACTAAGTATGTCCAAACCTGAACTGATATCAGAGCTGCCCAGAAGAGTGTCTGAGGGCATACTTGGGCTTGCCTGATCACAAGAAATTCAGAGGCCTTTTTCTGACACAGAGAAGGAGACATTAGGGTTCTCTAGCGTTGTATCATTGAAGGAAAAGGCATGTCAGCCTACCAGCCCTTGTTTCTTTTGAGTAGGGAGTTTTCTCCTCAGGAAATCACAAGAAATACTGATGCTACGTCCATGATGAATGCTCCTTCATGAATCAGCATACAGCCAATGTAGGGAGCAAAGCTGACAACTCTTCAGCTCCTTTCTAAAGATGAAATTTTGGTTCCAGTGAACTCAATGGTAAAATTTTCCATGACTGGAGTCAAGATTTCTTGTTAGACTATAAGGCCAAGAGGGAAAAGAGAAGCAAGGATTTTACTTAATGACTTCTTATGCATCTCAGTAACAAGTCATTCTAGTCCTCCCCAATTATTATCAGGGTTCAGCTAAGGACAGGGACAGGATTTTTTTCTGATTTATTTTAATATACTTTAGGCACATCCTTCTTTTCTTGCTTTTTATGGGAGAAGAGAAACCCTGAGTTTTGAGGCTCAAGATTTCCAGCTTCTCTCAGTGGGCCTGTCACACAGATGAAAATGGACTTCAATTTGCTGCATAAGCTATGCTGTGCCCCAAGCTGCAGTAGCACTGCATGGCTTCATGTAAGTGACATGTCACAGTCAATAGCAAGTGTGTCAGCTCACTGACAGACACACAACGGGTGACACCATCCTCCAACACCACTCTTCTGCAACCTTCGCCTCTCAGTAAGAGCATAAACAAGACTTAGTAGCAAAGAGTGCAGAACAGCCGTTTTATGGGTTTTGTCAGTGTTGTAATATGCAGCTGCTTTGGAAAAGTATTAACACAACTGAGTGTCAAATGTCAGTCATGTTTCCACCGTGTCTGCGAACATGGTATAGTGCATAAAACCAAACATGCTAGTTAAACTATGTAACTCCTGAGCAGTGCCCTCCATTAAATGTAATTGCATTATCTGACAAATAATCAATGTTCAGATGACACTCAAGAGTCCGAACTGCTAATCCTGGGCTAAAACTAGCTGATATTTGCCTTCTTTCTGAAGTTTTATATTGTGCCTGTGCTTCAACAGCAGCCCCGAAGGAGAAGCAGCATCACAAATAAGGTCCCGGCTTCCAGTATGAATTTGCTATTAGTGCCATTAGAGAGATGAAGAACATTATCTGGTTTTGGACAAAAGAGGGCTCTTAGCCATCAGTGGCAGAATGACATGGCACCTTGTTTATACCCTTACTTAGGATTTTTAGCATGTTAGTTTTTCATTCTGTTAGGCTCATTTTTAAAATATTTGGTATAGATCATCTTTATTTTACCAGGAGTTTCAACAAGAAAGGAAAGTGCAGTGACTTTGATATCAAGGTCTGCAAAGAAAATTAAAATCGCAAATACTAGTTCAGAACAACCCGTGAGAGTGTAAGAGCTATTTTACAGCTGTGGACTGCTCTGATCTGAATGCAGAGAGGCTAGCATTCTCCTGGGTTACAGTAAACTACTTTTCTCCCATCCTTTCTCCACCTTTTTCTTCCTCACTTGGGCTCCTAAGTTAGATTTTCCACCTTCTGCAGCTCCTGTACCCCTAATATTCCACCTCACTGAAGCAGAAGTGAACACCACTACTCCAGCTTCTGCTGAATCCTGGCCACTCACTATACTTATTGCCACATCTATCACCACCTATGCGTGGTGGCATAAAACTCCTTAAAAGTCCTCTGCCTTCCACACCTTTTCCTTCTGTTATCAGTAAGGAACCAGTCAGGCTAGCCTGGGAACTGGTCAGAGACCCAGCTTTGTTAACTTCAGAGCCAAGACAGGTCATGGATGATGGGAATGGCCCTGTTGTTTTGGAAGGTACAGTCGCTGATGTCTGAAGTGGTCTTGCTATGGAAAGGAGATGGTGAACTGCAGCCAGACAGGTCTAGATGGAAGGAATGAAGATAAGAAGAGCTTTCTTGCTCTTCATGAAAAGGAAGGTTCTGTGATGGGAGCTTAACATTTAGGCAAACTCTGGTTTTGCTTATATATGACAGATCGTTCTTTTTTAATTGGATTCAAGACCACAACTGACTCCAAAGTAAAAAAAAATAGTCTTCCTTTGAACCACTTTTTTAAAAGAACTCAAATTCCAGCAAATATAAAAAACAATTATGAGACCACACATGACTTTTGAAATCATATACATTATTGATGGGAGCAGAGATTAAAAAGAAAGAAGAGTAACATGGCTCTTCAAAGGTTTTCTTAAACACCATTACAGCTAGATTAAGTGATAGAGATTGTGACTCCTAAACTAACAGAATCATGACCAGAGACCCTGTTCAGCACAGAAGTTAAGTACGTGCTTTAACACCTTACATTCAACTTTAGCAAAACTACTAGGTACATGTTTCACTACCACTGGTTCCATGCTAATTCAGCATCAAATGCTACTACAGAAATGCTCAGTATAAGATCAAGTCAAGTAGTACAGGTAGAGTCAAAACGTCGTACCAGTAAGCTTTTTCACTGAACAATTTTAATTGACTTGCTTTTCATGTATGTGAATGTCATGTTTATAAAATCTGAAACAAGGCTGATGAAATAAACAATAAAGAACCACAAGCTATTTACAACTTCAGGAACATATAATCCCCCCCAAATACTAAAGAATTCCTAAAAGCTACAGAAATTTCTGTTAACATACAGCCTTCCTTAAAAAGCTTAAAAATTTAAAGCACAATACCAAAAGTATTAAACATAACAAAAATATGAGACTATTTAAAGTTTTCTTATTCTTGTCATATTCTCTTTCAAAGATAAGCACGTTTATTCCTTCTACATATACCTTCCAACAACATGCAGTTTTAAGAAATATATGCAAGCATGCTATAAAATACTAACATATAATTTAATAATTACTATTTACATTCTCCTGGTGCACTAACACAACTCTGCATACACCTCTTTATAGAAGGATGGGGGCATCTGTTTCCAGTCAGTATGTGTTTAACTATGGACTTCAACAGGAGCAGCAGCAAGCCCTAATAGAATAATAGGTAACTGGGTTACCTAATCGAAGGGTTTAAGTGTTGGCAATATCACTGATAATAAACTAATAAGTTAGAAGAGCCTTCTTCACCTAGATGTCCAGCAATGATTAGACTAAATAAAGGCTGAAGATTGTTTAGAATTAATGTTGTTCACATTTAAATACAACTTATCTTAGTAGGGTTTTGCATATTGATTGTGCACTGCTGTTAAGTCCTCTTATTTCTATAGAAATAAATGATCCCTACTCAACATATAAAAGCTGTCCTAGTACTAAATAATGATCTCGACAGGAGGCAAACCCTAAATGGAAGTAACTGAAAGGGACTAAATTCTACGCTCTGCAAGTAGGCAGCCGAGAAACACCTAAGACTCAGAACAAGGTACAAATGGCTTCCAAGCCTAGCAGAACATTTCATTTAACAAGGCTAACTTCCATTTTACATAAGTAGTGCTTTCTGAACATACCTGTTAAAAACAAACATACACACACTCTCACAGAGGAAGGAAAGAGTTCAAGAGAATCCCCCTGTCCTCCCTCCCCTTTTTAAAACTGATTTCATATTTCAAATCAGAGAAGATTACAAAGGGAGGAAAAGTTGTCTTCAAACCCAGCTTGAAAAGGCATGTGCAACACTCCTACTCACTTTATCTGCCAGCCCACTTTCTCCTAACAACATACTTCTCTAGCACTGCGGCAACCCACAGAGGGACCCTGAGAAAAAATTCTGTAGTCAGACTCCTGTCCTGGTACAGAAATGTGTAGATGGAAGCACATGGAAAGCCAGAGCTTCTCCTTTAACTTCTCTTTGGCTTGTTCGGTTTTATTCAGCTCCACCACCAGCATCAGAGAGAAAGGTGGAGAATATAGGCACTTTAAAAAAATTAATAAAAAGTAACTTGGTTATTCAAAGGTCTTTTCATTAACAAATCAGAAATTATAAAACTGTCCTAAAAAAAAGTAAAACACTTGTTCCAGAATAAACATAATTAAATTAAGAATAAAAGTATAATTAGTAAAAGATATATAACGTTTCATAACAACAAGCAAAAATAAAAACTGTCTGAGGGCTTATTTATAAATCTGTATTTGTAAAGGAGCAGCATAAAAAGACGGTGTTTCACTCCGATAGGTAATATTTTATTTCACTCAGATATATGAAACACTTCTTCAAAAGCTCAATCTCCCAACAGAAAATCTCCTCAAAGCAAAGCGTACTCAGAAAAATAGTCCCTGTCTGATTAAAAACATTGGTATGTTCTGATTTGAGGCACATGAACAAATGTTATGCAGTTGAAGAAAAAGCACTAGCCAGACTACTTTTACAGAGGCATCAAATCTACTTTTTATGTTCATAGCAGCCACAAAAGTGAAAACTGCTATGTTACAGAGTATACATATGTATATAGTTTCAAACCTGTTTTTATTAAAAATGTAAATCATAAATTGCAACAGTTTTCCCAACGTCACAGAAAAAAACCTACACGATAATTGATTTTTTTCCCATTACACAAATTATCTCACCAAATGCAACTTATGTTTAACTTAATGGTGAATGTAAATTAACTGCCAAAGTTGTGTTCAATGAGTAAAATGTTAAATGTGCGACATCAACATCACGTTAGTATCATGAAGTGTGAAGTAGCCAATCAACAGCTGATGTTTGACAGAGTCTGGGATACTGCATTGATAAAAAACTAGTTTTTTGATTGTGTGATGGTGACTTCAACTAGAAGCAATCTGAAGTTGAATGACTGATCTCAAAACCGAAAACCAGATACTAAGTCATGGATAGCTACGGACTTGGTGATTAAAACATTCATCAAGATCTTCAGTTAGTGAACACAGTGGTGAATATTCACAATAAAAGCACTGAAGTAGTATTTGCAACCTTGGGCCCTGTGAAATTTATGATTCACTAGCAGAAAGGCTTTTACTTTCCAAGGGGTACCCCAGGGTAGCCATTTCTCTTCCACGTGATAGTTTCATGGTGGCACACTGAATGAAGCCAAACTCAAGCAGCACAGGAAATGGGATGGGAAGGGAAGTTTTGGGTGCTTGTGTAAGACCACCCTGTTACTACCTGCAGGAAGCTCCCTGGAGAGATGCAATGCCTCCTCAAACTTCCTCAGTCTGTATATTCATAAAGCAGCCTTTAATATCTACAAATTTGAGGAGTCCCCAAAACACCTCTTTGCCATTTATACTGTAGAACAAAATAATTATAATCTCAATTAAACACTCATCATGAACACATTTTTTTAGAAGTATTTAAGAGTTTTCATTCAAAGAATAACCCTTAGTCAACATTTTAATGACAGTATTTTACTATGATTAAGCTATCAAGGATCTGGTATTATACATTCTTCATATGTAAAATTCCTGTGGGTGCCAGTGGCAGTGAAGGTATAAGGGTTGCAGACATATCCCCAAAACTATCTTAGCTGCAGAAAGAAACCTCACAGCATTGCCAGATCAAAGAACAACTCAGACATGTACAAAACAATTAAGACTACTTAACCCAGCTACAACAGATATTTACACACACGTAAAGGGTCTGACCTTGAACCTTTGAAAGTCAACTGCAAGGTGCTCATGGATTTCCACCGACTTTGAACAAGCTCCTAAAAATATTCTTGCTAGCATTTTTCCTACTATACAACAGAGGATAGCATCTTGTCTATATCTTGCAACTATATTTAAAAAATACAGTTTAATTTTTAAGATCAAATTAGAGAGACACCATCGATGTGGTTTAGGTTTTGTAAAAATCAAAGTTATACAAAAATTGAAGACCAATAGAAATGTTTCCATGATTCTTTTTTTAAAATCCCATTGAAAACAATTTTTCGTTGTAAACATTTTTGCTAGCCAAGCACTGCAGCATTGTGCAAGTGCATGACAGCCAAAGAGAAACTGATGAAAAGCTGACTAGATTGATTTCATTTTTCCAACCAGAGTGAAATACGTAAAAGGAAATAACAAAATGGTGAAGTTATTTTTATATAAAAAATGTTCGCATTTAATAAACTCACATGGAAACTGCACAGCCAATGGAAACTGCTTTTGATATGTATCTACAGATCTCTTCAGTTCTGCATGGAAATGAAGGCAACAGCGTGTTCCTGCAGCACCTTTCCCCTTTCTCTCACACTGCAGAAATACTCTCTGCTGGAGGAGTCAGAGCCTGTCCAAACTCTGTATCACCCATTCCCTCTCCCCTCTGTGACCTCCCAGGTTTCTGTGTAGAAGTCTGGCAGGGGGTTACTACTGGAACTCAGAGCTATATTTATTCCCTTGGCTCCCATCCATCACTGTTGCAGAGCAGCCAGAAGGGGAACCAACCAATACAGCATGGGATCTGCCAGAGCTGTGCTGCCAGATAAGTTAAGAATGAAAGATAGAAGAGACAGAAGCTATCAAAATGAATAATTCTGTCTCCAAGAAGGGTTTCCTCCCTTTGTGGATCCCCCTTCTACCAACTCAAACATTTTTCTCTTCTTTTTAAGAAATTTTAACAGAGAAACCTATCTGTTCAGTAGTTCTTTTACATCTCCCATGAGCTTCTTCATGAGAGAAGCATTAGCAATGCAGTACCCCTTGCATCTCTTAGACATTTGTTGGCATTTACGTGGTATTTCTCTGCAGCCTCACAGTACTACTCGACCAAGTGCCATCCACAAGCTCTGCGCAGTACACAGAAGACAGTTCCACGGCATTCGCTGCAGAAGGGCCTAACCCTCCATCCATTGTGCATCCAACGGCTACACACTTGGCGCTCAGTTAATCAGTTTTGTTCAAGGAATGAAACAATAGCAACAAAACTCCATTTCAAGTTGTAATTTCTTCGGATTACCAAGATGTGTCCATCACCAACTGACTTTTATAATCACTAGAATGTGAACTCTATGAGAAAGGTATAGATCTGAGTAGGGAACAATTTTCCCATACCACAAATACTTTGAAGATTTCAGAATTACTTCTTGTTCCACATTAGGACTAACCTGATACTTTCTGCAACTTTCTGAAAGGAAGAGACAGCAAGACAGTGTCAAGAACAGATACCGGCACTGTACCATACCTAGCAGTGGAGGGTATATGACTCTGCAGCAGAATCCAGCTGGACCCAGCCTCTTAGGTCATACTTGAGTGCCCCAGACATCAAGTCAAGAGTCAGCCCTTTTTCTGACCCGCTGAACATACAGGTGGTTATTTAAAATGGAATAGCATGAGGCTGGAACTTAAAGAAACCCACCCTGGAAGAACCAAAGTATGGTTATTAAAGCATTCATCTGGGATGTGAGAAACTTGATTTGAAGGAACCGATTCAAATCAGATGAGAGAGGAACAATCTGAATCCAGGTCTGCAGTGACCCAGGTGCATTTCATAATCACCAGTCCATAATGAAGTGCAGAGATGCAACTCTCATTTTGAACAGAAACTCAATTGTGGACCTGAGAAATCCTTCAAAGATGCAGTATGTTACTGCAAACTAATGAAGGGGGATTTTTCAACTGCAATAAGAAAATTCCAACTAGTTCTGGCCAGAAACTATACTTCTATATTTGGAAAGCAGCTAGCATGCCAAAGATGCTACCAAAACAAGCAATAGATTGAAATTCTAATCCAGAAGTGGTTGTGGTTTTCCTACTGATCATTTACCCAATAGCATGTTCATTATCACATACACATGCATGCAACTTTCTGTATTCAAGTAAAAGAAAGATGCTTGAACATTTGCTCTTTAAAATGAACAAGCACATTTTAAAATATTTGAGATATTCTAAATGGAATTTTTATGGTAAAATACAAAGAATGGTAATATTTAGAGCAGGCAAGTTTTGTTAGCTGGTATTATGGTACTAATAAAGATTCTGCATATATTCTACCAGTTATTTTATTAGCCCTAAGAGGAATTACACTCCTATAGCAAAATCTCAATGAAGAATAGATCCCTTAAAAGGTAATAAATAGTCATTTTATTATACATTTCAGTGTTGGTATAACCTTTGTATTTTTTAAACTCAAAAGGATGGATTTCTTTCTGTACTTGAAATAATGAAACAAGAAAAAGTTGAATCATGATCTTACGCTCTTTTTGAGAACATCAGGTTTTGCACTAGGAAGAGTAAAACCAGTGCAGTTACGTAAAGCATTCATACTGAAACCAAAAATCACATGAGACTCACCTGCCATAGAAGGAAGGTTCTACCTACTGGCCCAGCCCTACCGCAACTGAAATAAGTGAAGTAAACTGGATGCTAGAAATCACATTAAAATCATCCACAATTTTGCTAACTTTTATACACTTTCCTCAGAGGACATATTCACATCAAAAACGTGGGGTACATTCCAACAAAACAGACTTAATGAAAAGCTACCTGTAGCAGCAGTTTCAAAATTAGCTTTGCTTTCCTATGCTGAGACCATTAGGCTTCAAAAAATGTGCAAGTTTTTTGACTTACACTAAAACCTTGAGAAAATAACGAAGAGAGCTTAACTACATGGACGAGTTTTTTCAGAACTGTACTGGCATTGATATGGTTGAGCCAGTGCAAATACCCATTAAAAATTCCTTCCACTACAGTAGAAAGCAGTTTCTGCTGCTTACGCCAATTATAAACTAACACCAGTGAAGGCTACATTTCATCATAATTCACTTGATCTACACAAGATATTTCACTGTCACATCACTCCCTCAAAACTGGTATCAAAAACCAAAAGTCTTGCACTACCTTACGTTTTAACGTTTCTATGGACCTCTCAAGAATATATAAATGTAAATCTACAGAGCTAACGCTAACATACACACACGAAAGTGAAATGTAACCATCCATGCAGAGCTATCAAAAGAAATATTAGGAAATGAACATCCAGCCCAACACGTTAGCCTTTGTTAATAGAAACCTGACTTTACACCTTCTTGCTTTCTTCACCCTAGCTCTCACATGCTCTTTCTCAAGAAACAAACCTAGGCTTCTCTTGAAATCATTTATCCTTTCCTTGCTGGTAACTTTTTCCATATGTTTATTATCCTTTGCATGAAGTAATTCTGCCAGAGTTTCCTATTTATCCATGCTTTCCTAAATTTTTGATTACAGGGACATTGCTATATCTACCTACAGCTACCATTGATATTCCAATGACAAGATTGATGCTAACAATGTTTATGCAATTCTTTGGAGACAGATTTAATGAGAATGAAATAAAACAATGTTAATACAAATTATGCTATCATTTAGAAAAACAAATGTAAGCCACCCCTGAAACCTAGCACAACGCTATCACACAGGTTACCAGGTCTAATTCACAGATTATTTCCTTCAGGACTACTGAGGAAGCTATATGCAGAGCCCCTGTTGTAAGCCTGCACTACTTGACCCCCTCGTAGGATTGATGAGCTTTGCAAGACTCTCATCCTCCTCAAATAGGACAGAGACTGCAGAGGTACATCCCTAGGGCACAAAACAGAAGGAAAAGTTTCTAACAGCACTTACTCTAGTTAAAAAGTGACATAAGACAAACTATAACAAAATTAACATTAAGGCTGAAAAAAGATTATAAAAGGAGGAACCACGACTGCCCTTTATCCCGTTGCGCTGTGATGCCCTGACCCTTTTGAGGCTGATGGCAGTGCTCCCCGGGACAGCCTTGGTGGCCCAGGCTCCTCGCTGCACAAGGCGAGCCGGCCTCTCCTGCATCACTGACCGCCCCGTGGCTCGCAGAAAGTCAGCTCTTTCTCCTCACCATCTCCTGCTTCCTTCATCCACAAAATTGAGACAGGGTCAAATTTTCTAAAGAGCCTTTCCCTGGCACTGTCGGCAGCCCACTTGGGACAACTCCCGCCCATTTTTCAGAGCTGTGGAACATGCAGACTCCCACCGACTTCTACCATCCCAGCAGGTAGTCGGTCCCTTTGGAAGTCCCAGATGCCTGCAGCTGGATGGTTTAACACTAATGTACCAAAAATGAGCGGCCAGTTTTGAAAAAGCCAGCTCTGCTGCTTGCCCCACATAAAAGGAGTGCTGTCTAAGCCGTCATCATTACTATTAGGCGTTGCTACCCACAGAATTCTCTGTTAAAGTCCTACCATAATACGCAGTGCTGGTTTTCTCATGACATGACAAATACTTGTAACGAATTATCTAATTTTGCTTTTGGTTATGTGATTCTCTCAAATACTGCAATGCACAATGTAAAGATGATCAGATACTGAGGCTGCTGTGGCTATTTTAGTTGTTTTCCCGATCTGTGTTTAAAAGACAGTCAAATTATAACAAAATTGTTTGTCTTTAATATAGTTCAACTTGACCTATTGAACTCATCTCTTTAGAAAACAATCTCCCATAGTGTATTTAGATTAAGATTTCTAAAAAACAGTGAGTTTGAAATACTTTCAAGGCCCATCTTACAAATATAAAAAAACAGAGAAAACTAGGCTAATTATAATTACTCCTCTACAATTCTTCTTCTTTTTTGATGCATCTGGTGTATCTAGTAAGGTGCACCTGAAAATTAGTGTGAATTTTAATATAAGGGAAAGGTGCCAAACTCAGAATATTGAAAGAATCTTCTCTCTGGGAGTCTGTTTAGCTGCAGTATTAGTACAGTTGGGCAAAGGCAATACAAATTCCCCCTTGCTTCCCTATTCCCGTGCTGTTTCTCTGATCTGGGTCTCTATTACATCTGAAAAAGATGCTTCAAATCTCCACACTCACTGTTTGGCTTCATTGCTTAATCTGTCAATAGGAGTGAAAATATCACAGCGGTTACTGTGATCCACTCAGATTTAGACTGACACTACTCATTTATTTCATGTTAAGCAACAAACATCCATCAGATCATTATAATTTTCATTCGTTTCTGTCCAAGGTCAGATTCTGATCAGCGACTAAGTCATGAAAAGTTCATATTCTGTATTCAGTCACACAACTCGAAACTAGAACTGCACGTTTGTACAATAACCCTAAAATCATCCAATTAGGCATTTCAGAATTATTTTATTTTACAGATTTTCCTTCAGTAACTCATCCTTTTTTCCTGTTCTGTGAACATCTGTGCTCAGAGTGTCTTCACTAGAGAAATTTGGATTTCCATCTACGGTTGCTAGAAATAAGTTTATTCATATATCTATAAAAGAGAGAATACATATTCTTTTTTTAACCTATGATCTCCTTCCCTGAACCCAAATTGCTTACACCTCTGAAACAGATACACAAAATGCCTCAAAAAATACGAGGTAAAGAATATAGCAAAAATGCAAGGTGTGAATGAGAAGATATGAAAATGGCTTTTTAATATCATACTGCTTTTAGCATTATGAACAGCCTAAATACATCTATTCAGAAATCTGAGAGAAATTCAGAAATTAAGATTTAAATTTACTTATAAGTCCTATCAAACCAGACTAAATCAGAAGATACTAAAAAGCTGTAATTGTCCTCATTCAAACTGGAAAAATAAATCTATTTACAGTTTTCTTTTTTAAAAAAAAGTTCATAAAAATCATGGGTTTTTTTTAAAGTGAAAGCACTCTAAAAACACCTGTGCAATTCAAAGTCAACTTTAAGCAAAAACCAACATTTAGAAAAACGACTTGTACTGAAGAAAACTTATACTTCCCAGGGAATAAGCACAGCCCATTTTAATGGGCTAGTGGATTTTCTACGTCTGTTCTAATGCAAGTCTCTTTGGTCACCTAAGGCTTCTATGTGAGTAAACAACCTAATGTGTCAGCCTTCTGTACTGAAGATCACAATTTCTCATCTCAGCACTGTCTTCATTGCTGCAAGCAAAACAGTGGTACTGATGTTGCAACTTCCAGGCTACTCTCTTCTGATAATGAATGGGTTGGGTTATTGGCCTCTAGCATGGACGAAAATATGACAATCAGCCTCTTCATGACATAAAAGTCTTCAGTGAAGACTGTCAGACAACTTGCTGAATATTAGAAAGCTCAAATATGTTCAAAATGAAAAAGCCTATAGAACAATTCCTTTTTCTTCTATAGAACTGATAAAGACATAGTCAATTTATTAAAAGTGTTTTAAAACAGTATTTCCACCATAACAACTCACATCTTCAGGAACTCCTCTGCAAAACCTACCTTTAACATGCAAATATTTCAGGTGCATTTCCTGCAAATGTAATGGAGGGACTATAACCTTTCTTACATGTGCACTGTTGATTATGATCATCTGAACAGTAAATGAAAACAAAGTTTAAGCCACTGGTACTTTAAAAAAATAAGTCATATTAAATCTCATTTACCTGCAGTCATACAAATTTCAAAGTCACAAGCAAAATCAGAAGACAGAGCAGACAGAAGAAAGCGTACTCAATTTCAGGTTTTATCAGCTAAACCAAGATTCTCTTCTAGTGAACGTTCTGAAACATCAGTTGACCCTTTAAGCACTTGTTACCAAATTGGAGATGTTTTCTTTTCACAACATTCTGAAAACTTTAAACAACTCATTTATTTTTTTTCTTTGAAAGACTAAAATACTAACAGTACATCCACTATAAGATGAACCTAAAAAAAAAAGCATAACAGAAAGGAGAAAACAACAGACTAGGACAAACATCTTAAGCTATTTGTGAATATTCTGATAACAACTACAAATCACTGAGCCCTGTTTAGCTGTCTAACTTAAAGCAAACAAACAAACCAACCAAAAAACACATCAGCTGTTGACTGAACACAGGGCCTGGTTTTCAAAGCTGCTAAGCACCCACAGCTGAAGTCAGTGGAAGTTGTAAGTGCTCAGCAGCTATAGAAATCAGGCCCAAACTGTATAGGGGACTAGCAGTAGTCTGACAGAAGTGGTATTTAGGGAAGATTTTTTCTTGCAGAAATGAGAAGTCTCAAAGTAATCTATCAAAGAAGTGCTGCTACGTTCATGAGTCCTAAAGCTAGCTAGCTCTCATCTATGGGAAAAAAGTTAATTCATAGGGCTCATAGGGCTTGCATTTGTCAAGGAGCAGGACGTCAATGCTATCATTATCAGGCAAATCAGCCAGGCGTTTAATGGTAGAATCAGGAGACATTTGCTCTCCCCTATCAGAATGACATCATAACTAAAACAGCCTCCAGCGAGGGGGGGACAGCCCAGCGCTCGCGCCACGCAGGGGCTGCGCGCTCCTGCTGCTCCGGACTGAGGGCGTCACTGCTCCCCTTTCGGGAGGTAAGGCTTTTAACTGCCTTAATTCCACAACTTCGTCCTTACAGTGCCTGAAATACGAGAATCTTATTTCACAAAATACTTTTAAACCTGCCTGATCAAAAAACAAGGCACTCAGTTAGGAAGGGATGGGTTTCGCATATAATCTACAAATTCACTTAAACATTTCTGGCATTTTTAATTACTTTAGCAATCTCCATCCTCAGTGAATTAAGGGGAGAGGAGGGAACACATTAAAAAATAGTTGTCTCTGATTTAAAGAAGTAACAGCTTAGGTACCTAAGTCAATTTTTAAACATACACAAACACATACACACACAATCTTGGAATATTCTGAAGTACTTAGTGATGATCTATTCAACGACCAGAAACACAACAGCAATACACATTTCCCTTCCACAGTAGCTGCAATTATACAACTCAAACACCATGAATTACAAATTGTTAATCTGTTTTCTTTCAAAATATCGCTACAGGTACACAGACACTGTACAAAAGCCTCACCTTGTGTAAGAACTGTGAGGGAAAAAGTTATGAAAGCAGACAGAAAACCTAAAATCCCTGAGGCTACAAAAAAATCCCGCTATTGAGAAATAACCCAAGAGACCACATAGGGAATGTACAGCTTTCAGAAGCACTTCTCATCTTATTTGCACTTAACCTATTGATGTACTTATGCAGGTCACTTACTTTTCGGATATGTTTGAACCCTTTATAATCATGCAGATCGCCGCGGTTTTCACTTGGGCTTTTGTTTTTTGTTTTGTTTGGTTTTTTGCAGACAAGTTTCATTTAAAAAAGATCCAATTATGCAAATCTGCTCCCGGATAGGTAGTGAATATTCAATATGACGGTAATACTGTAATAGTTCAATGCAACGCACTGTACTGGACAGATTTATGAGGCAACGTCACTACTACGCTCTGGTCCTCGCTGAAGCATCTTGAAGTTAATTAAAGCTGCAATGTCCACTTTTCCAGCCACCCTCCTCATTCAGGTTTACTATTTCAACATCAAACCAGCAAGGGGGCCTCCCCCCTCTCTCTGTACATTTAAGCAGCCTTCCACAGTCAATGAACAATGAACAAAGATTTGAGTGATGGGGGGGGGGGAAATCTCCACAGGAATAATCAAATCCGGTTTAAACAAGTAAAAATATAGTTTCTAATATTAAACTAGAAAAGAAAACATTCTTTTCCAAGCGAACGTGCAAAGGCGCTTAGCCAGCCCCTTCAAAAAGGGTCTAAAAGCAGCCAGTCCTTTTTATTTCGAGCAGTGAATGAGCCCAAACAAGGCTTCTAAACTTAATTATGACACTTAAAATAGTCTTTTTCCACATAAGCAGGGAGGCTCGCCACTGCTATCTGTATCAACCGGTCAAATCAGCTCAGCAAACACGGCCCCTGTTGGATTTATTTTAAACTGCACGGGGAGGGGGGTGGCGGCGGGGGGAATGCACAGCCCTCGCAGCGCGCCCCCGGCCGCGGGCGGGCGAGCGAGCGGGCAGCCGCGCCCGCCCCGCTGGGCCCCGCGCCCGCGGAGCGCCCGCCGCGCCGCCGCTCCGCAGCCCGGCCGCGGCTGAAGTGAGAACGAAGGGATTTGACAAATCACGTCTCCGCCTAGACGCTGTTATAGACATAACAATATCCGCCACACAAAACCCCGAAACAATAACCGCGGCGCGCGTAAACAGGCTGCGAGCGCCGGTGCCCCGCAGCCGCCCCCGCCCGCGCCCCCCCGAGCGCGGCGCGCACCCCGCGCGTAGGCACCGGGCGCCGCGGCGGATCGCGCCCGCCGGCTCGCGGCAATCGCAGCCGGGGACGCCAGCAACTAACTTTTCCGATGGAGCCCGTGCAGCCGGCACCGCGGTCCCCCTGCGCGAACTAAGTACCCTGGCAAAAAGCATAAATCTTCGCGACCTTTTATTTTGTGTTTAAAGTTCACAGGCGTCACTATTTCCTTCAACCTTTCTCCCCAACACGCGCGCGCACACACACACACACACATATATATATATATTAATTATTTGCAAAACTGCAACAGATGGGCGCATTAAAATCTGGATTCTTTCCTACACATCATCAAAGACCCGCTCGCCTTCCTCGCTCCCCCCACGGCCGTCTCGCCGCCGGCGCGGTGCCCCCGCCTCCGCGGCGCTCCATCCCCGGGCAGCCGCCACCGCGCAGGGCAGCCAGGCCGCCGCTCCGCGCCCCCGCGGCCCTCCGCGCCCGCGCACGGCCCGCCTCCGGGAAGGGGATGCTCCTCCGCCCGAGGGAATTGCCATTTAAGTTTCCTCTTTAACCTGTTACTTTCTGCGGGCGCCGACAAAAGCCGCGGGCGCGGGCTGGCAGGTGCCTCCCCGCTCCCCGCGGCGCCGCCGGGCGCGCTCCGCTCCCCCCGAAAGGGCCGAGACCTGGCCTGACATTTAGTGCCTACTTGAATGTCACAACGCTCCTCGCAGCATTATGCACGGCTCCTATTCATAAGAGGTCGATTAGAGCACAAAATGGCAGGTCTCTTAGGCACTTGAATCTCACAAGTTTGACACATGGTATGCATCAGCTAACTTTGATTAAAAAAGGGGGTGGGAGGGGGGAGTTTACAAATTACACCGCGATTACCCGGGATCCTGGAGGGGAGGGGGTCCCCGCGTTTCAAGTCACTTCGGCAAAGTTTACTCCGCAGCAGCCCCTTAAAACAAAAAGTTTCTGGGCAAGTTAAGGGCAGGGTCCGCGCGGGCCGGGGAAGGCGAGCCGGCTGCCCGGGCCGGCGTCGCCGCCGCCGCCGCCTCTCGCCGCCCCTCGCCTCGCCTCGCCCGCCCGCCCGCTCCTTCTTTTTTTTTTTTTTTTTTTTTTTTTTTTAAAGTAACGGTTTTAAAAGAAACGAGAGAGAAAGAGAAAAAACGTAGGGTTTTCTTCAGGCTAAGTTCTATAGCGCCATTCAATGGCTTCTCCGCTCCTTTCATTATTTTCTGCTTTTCCCCTGACAGCCCTGCTTGCAAACGTCACTGCTATGGATATTTAATTATACTGTATTTTTTTAATCACGGTGGAAAACGCAGGCCCCATTGCGATGATTAAAAAGAAATTAAAAAAAAAAAACATACTCCGGACTGACTTTGGAGCCTCTTTGATGGCTCGCGGGAGCCTCCCGGATCCTCAAAAACCCCCTTTTTACCTTTGTCTTTCTTACCTTAAAATTTAAAGCAAAGCGTAGAAGAAACTCCCGCACGTAAACGGAGCGTTGTAAAAGATTGTGTTCAATGAATAATGAAGCATGTCCACATGATTGACTTGATCATTTTCTTGTGCGGAGGGGGAAAAGTGCGGCGCGGGGCTGCCGCGGCCGCCCGCTCCGGGTAGCCCTCCCAACTGCTTCCAGCACATCCCGAGCAAAGAGCGCTTTATTTTAATCTGTCTCTTTTCAGAATAACCCCCTTCATTGATACTGATCACCCAACATCACAAGACATCCCCATCTCTCAGCGTGGACTCCCCCTATCTGGTAGGTGAAATGCATTGTACCATTAAAAAAGCACTCCATTGTCGTCTTGGCATAATTCACAGCAACTAGATAGGTCTTGCGGCATTTAGCTTTGATGAGCCAAAAGCTGAACCCTTGATATAATAATCTACAAAGAATGGTCTGTGATCGTCCATTTTTTCTCCCTGTCTAGCAACTAAGAAACCATTTAACACGGCGCGGCTTGGTCGTGACCTTGAGCCCGTGTAAACACCCCGAGGAGCCCGCGCCGTTCCGCAGCCCCGCGGCCAGCGCCGCTGCCCGCGCCCCGCGCAGCCCCCGCGCCCGCGCAGCCCCCGCGCCCGCCGCCCCTGCCCGCGCCCCGCAACCCCCGCCGAGCCCCCGGGGCGCCGCCGGGCGCCACAAAGCGCCCTGCTTACCTGCTCCCGAAACTATGCAAAGTCTGCTTCTCCTAAAAAAAACTCCCGGGTAAACCTGGGTGGACAGGGGGACCGGAGCATCAGTCACCGCTCCGGCGTTTAAGAGAAGTAATCAGCGATAAAGTGACGTTGATCTGCACTGTAACCTTGTGGCGTATTTAATGTAAATAAGCCAGTTATGTTGCCAATCGCATGCATACAAACACATAAAGGTCCTCAGCGTTGCATTTTGATTCTTTCCATTAGAGCCGACTTTATTTACATACACTATTTAGGGGATCATGATAATTCTAAAACAATACTAGTGCCAAATGATTATGAAAATATGATTTTAATTAATCACGTAGTAGGCAAGGAAATTAGCATACGGTAATTAAACTTAGAGAAAAACGTCATGGAGGTTCTCTGCCTTATGGGTTCGGAATAATCATTAAACGATGGGTTTTCAGGACTTAATTATCAAACAAATAACTTTTTTAAAGCAACTTTACAAGGTTTATCCGCAGGGCAACGATTTAGTAAATAATATATAACCAAGCAAACAAGGTGCAAATGTGACTGGTGAAATAGGTTGTGTTTCTACAAAGCGGGTGGGGGGGGGGGAAGCTGAATAATGCAATTATGGATTCTGTGTCCCATAGTTGACAAAAGCATGGTGCCTCAATAGACTCTTTGTTATGGGATTATATAATGATTGTGGTGTAATTATGGGAAAAAAGATTTAGTAATAATAAAAAGTATCAAAATACACCAATGAGCAGCTTGTTTTAAAGAAAAGGCTTGCATGTGACATTAGGGGCACGTTAATAACAAAAAGCCAGGATCCGAAAGGGTTGACAAATAAAAAAGACTGTGATGCGCATGATTAAGAAGCGATGGAGACAGATTGATTATTCAAAATGCCGAGCCACAGGGACACTTAAAACATTGATTCAGGTAAGACTAGTTTCATCTTGACTGAAATGAGTTCCCTGAAGATGACTGGCATACATTTTAAATCAGTTTACTACATAAAAAGCATAACATCACAAGCTGAAACCTTCTAGTTAAAATAGGAGTCCAAGGAAAAAAAAAAAGTTTATGTTTGTGGCAATTCCCAAAGAGACTATGGAATTGCAGAGGAAGGGGTATAGATTAATTAGCTATTCCTAAACAGTGGACTTAAATGTATCTATCTTTTATAATCCCTAGCCTCTATTTCTGGATTCTGTGGTCCAATCCCACTTCTGCAGGTTTTAGGTATGGTATTAATAACCCTATAGGTACCATACGACTTTTTTTCTGGAACTGCAGTAAATTAACTTTTTATAATAACTGAAAAATTAGCTAAATTTTTCCAATTGATTTTTAAAGTGAAGTTTATAAATAGTTGTTCAGAGCTATTCAATTAAAAAAAAAAAAGAAAGAAAGATTCCCATGCCTATACTAAAAAGTTTAGGAATTCACTCTGCATTTTCCAATTTGATGTGTCTGAAATTCTCTTTGAACAAATTCCAAAATACAAGTTTTTTCTATAGAAATTAGCATAGCAATCACATCAATAATATCACTATCTCTATGGGAATGATAACTGGAGCAGTGGGGGTGTTCTTTATTTCAATTCTTCGTGGATCAACTGATTATATTCTGTCTTCTTTTGAACTTGTTATTGTAAGTCAAGTGATTCTTTATAAGTGACAGCCCTGACAAAGAGACGAGGATGGGAAAGCAGGTCGAAAGGAAGTCGCCATATGGACTTTAAAAAAGGCACTTTTTAAACAAGATAATGGGGAAATGGATGTTGCCTTTTAACCCTGTCAAGGCTGAACATTATTAGCAGTCTCATAAAAAAAAATGATCCATGCTTTTTTTTAATACCAGATTTCACCTTATGATTTCCATGACCTAGAACTTCATGATTCAAACTATATAGGAGGCGATGGCATTTCAGAGGCAGGGGCCAAATCTGGCACCTGAAATCACTGACGGCCAGGAGATTTGAGAGCACCACACAAAGAGTTACAGAAGAATGAGAGCTCAGGAAAACCCCATGGTTCTTTTTCCAGAGACAACGATAAGAATATTGGCTAGAGATAGGTGAAACAGCAACTGACAAGAGAGGAACTTTAGACATCTCACTAGGATTTCCTGTTCCTCTAGCATAAGGGCATGATGCTCATCTAATTACTGCAAAAACAGAGTGAAAATAAAGAATGAGGGCTTTGGCTCTGAACCTTCCAATAATTAAAGTATTTTTCCACCCCTTTCTGTTTTGGAGGGAACAGAAAGTTCCCCCCAGAAGTTCCCCCCAGAAGTGGACAGAGAATAAGAACCATGTCCCAGGAAGCAAAAGTCTACAACTAAGTTTTAGTCCTCGCTACGCTGATGGCAGAGCTCTGGTCCACCACTGCTGAATGTCCAGTCATTTTTTTTTTCTTCTCCCCAGGCCCCTCCCTAGTCAGCAGGTGATCATCCAACTCAGCTCTAGAGGATGAAAATATTAATGAAGACTTCTCAAAACCTGGAAGAACAAACTACTATGGGCAGGCAATAGTGGACACCATTAATGTGACTTCTTTCCCCCCCGGGCCTCAGAGACATTTGGGCTGGGATGGCCAACCTTTCCCAAAGTGGAACTTGAAGAGATAATGCAGCTCTATGAGCTGAAGACATCCTAAAGACAGAAGCCCAAAAGATTTTACTGGCTCCATGACAGTCTTAGGCTGCTCATGAATACATACAGGATGGATGGGATTCAGATCTGAGACATGAGCTCAGGGAGACCGCTACATCTTTGCTCAGAATTCGTAATACTCCCAAACACCATCAGCACTTTTGTAATGCTCTTCAGCATTGCTTCCTACTTCTCGTCATCCTGTCTGTGCTGTTCCTCTCTCCTCCTCTTGCATCCAAAGAAAGTTCTTTTCACAGCCCCTCTGCCCTCTCAACTGTGGAGCCTCTACTGTCTCCAGCAACTTCTCTACCTTCTTTGATTGCTTTTATCACTCCCAGTATCTCCTCTATGAATAGGCAAGAATATACTGCAGCTTTGAAACTAGATAAAAACCCTTTGGGGAAGTGAGGGAAAGAACAGAAGAAATGTATGTCGTTTGCCTTATTCTGCAAGGTTCTTGTACTCTCTTAGAGCACAGTGGGCACCTTCTCAAGGAGCAGAGGCTATCAGCTACAGACTTCCCAAACCTCAGAGAGTGGGATGAGAGGAGATGAGGGCTGAGTTCCTTGGCCAGGCAATGTTACCGTTCACATCTGTGAAATGCCAGACTTTGAGAAGCTCTACTTCAGCCAGACATAAGCAAGAGAGAAGAAATGCCAAACTTCACAAGTTTGATGAACCCAATAAAAAGCTTAAGTGGGAAGAGTGTTTTTTGGGGTATTTTTTTTACAGGACAGTAGTAAAATACAAGTGGTGCTACAGTAATTTGCACGAATTTACACAAGAGGGGGAGGCACATTTGCTTTATATATTTAAATATTTATAAATTGTTTGCTTTATGAGGAAGGACTGAGAAATAATCCTGCCTTTGTTCTTTAAAAGTGTGATCAGCATTTCCTTCCTAAAGAGAGGTGATAAGCAACTGGGCATTCTTTTGACAAAGGCTGCAGAAGCCCATTGAAAGCTTAATGCCTTTAAGGGGAGGTCTCTTTTCCAAGGAAAAGCAGAGCATTAGGTCTTCAATATTGATAAGGAAAAGCACATAAAAGGAAACATCTAAGAGCAGGGACTTTAACTAAGGAATTTCAGAAAACTCAGAGTAAATGTTTCAGCAAACTCTGGAACAGGTGGTGCAATCTACATAGAAGTCTGAGCCAGTGAAAACACAAGTCATCCAGCAAGAAAGACGCTGAAGCATGGTTCAAGACGACATAAATAAAACACTTTTAGAGTAAAAAGGGAAATCCTTTCCAAAATTCCTGTTACAAACATGGTAGTTTTCCAGGCAGAATCACAGCAAACATGAGAAAGTGGATGGAGGTTTTCCCACTCCTACAGATTATGTAAGAAAGCTTCCTGGAAAAAGGACTTTGAAACCCCAGCTTTCAAAGCAGACCAGAAGCACAAACCATTTAGGAACAAGCTATATCTATTTCCCAGGGGTCGTGTCCAAAATTAGTATCTCTAAACAGGTTTGATCAAAGATTGCATATAACATTGTCATGGGGATTCAGAGGTAGAGGTGACCAGAATTTGTAAAAAGAAAAAGAAAAAAAGGAAAGCTTTTTTTTTTTTTTTTTAGAGAGATAAATCTGTCCTCAACTATAACACAGTCAGCAACTACTGTTGAGCCTGACATCACAAATAAGTTACATGGGTCAACTAAAAGCATATGCCGAGGCCCAGAGTATACGTTGCAAACAATTCACCAAGAAAACATTACCGAGGGGGGATCCATAAGAAAGTACAAAACGGGCAATGGGAAAGCATGCAAGGGAAATAGTATCCAAAGCACGGGCAATGTGGAGGCATATCTCCCTCTCATCACATTGGCAGTGCTGATCCTGTTCCTTTCTAAAAAGATAGGAAAAAATGGAATGAAGAAAAAAGATTATCAAAGCATTACTGAGATGGACAAACTGGTACATGCCTTTAGAGCTTTCTAAGAACAAATGTAGGACCTTGGTAGCTCTACAGAACCTAGGAAGCTAATTAACATGGGGAAAAAAGTGTTTTTTTTTCTCCAAAACCAAAAGAAAATTTTTACATTAAATAGTGAGCAACATTATTAATAGATCCATAGATCCTAGTGAAATCTAGCAAATGCTGCTTCCAGAACAAAGGCACAGCTTTTTATAACCCCACACAGGAGATGCATGTCCCATTCAGCACAACAGGGATTCAGAAATTCTCTGAAAGAACAAGCGTGAAAGGTGTAGTAAGTCTCAGTATGAGCGCAACGTAAGATATCAGGAAACAACTGTTGCTTCTGGATTTAAACTTTATAATTTAAACTTCTGTGGGCTTAGTGGCATGGGTCTACTTTCCCAGATGCAATCAGTAGGAGTTACGATTGACCAAGAGAAGAAACTACTTGAAAAATAACCAAAATAATAGCTGAACTTCAACTTTAAAGTGCTCTAGCACGGACCTAGCTCTTGGAACAAATTCACAAATAACCTGTTCTCAGGATACCAAATCTCTTCAGGATCTATTTCAAACAGTTTTTATTTAATCTTGTTGCTGATAAAAGACCCAGGAGTAATTTTGAGGGTAAGACTTTCTTCTTAACCAAACAGTTAACTAATATACCACTTTTTACCTTTTTTCTGCTTAGACTTTGCCCATTTCTTTTCATCCCGGTCCCGAAGTTCATGGCAAGCCCCCATTTCATGCATTAGCAATTAAAATCTCATGGTTCACCCCAACACTCAAGCCACTTTTCCCTCACTGAGTGCACACTATCGATGAATACCGATACTCCCTGCTTGTTGCTTTGACTCCTCCGTTCCACCCCACTATCCCCCCCCCCTTTGCTAGTTACACACACACCTTCCCTGCCGTACACCGCACTCATCTCCACCTTTGTGGATGCCCCTTGATGTAATCCACATAGTCCTGTCCTTGCTGCCTTTCCAGCCCCCACGCTACACTTCTGCCTCGTAGCACGGACCAAGCTTCCCAGTTCATCCACAACGGCCTCTGCCCTTGCCACGTTCATATACACATATATATTGCATTCCCATAGCCTTCGTGCTACCAGAAAATTTGCTGATTAATGCCCAAAGCCAACAGCTAAATAATAATTTTAAGGAACTGCTGAAATTTTCTATATCTTACCTTTTAAACTGTAATTTCATAATAAACTATAGTTCCATAATTTAAGTCCTATATTACAATAATTAGACCCATTAAACCACTGCTACTTTTATCATCAGACTTTGCCTTAGCCTAGCTGTGATTTACATTGTTTATCTTTAACTAGTAAGCTCTCCAAGCAGAGACATAGCTTTTTTTCAGTTTGGAAAAATAACTAGCATTCAGTGGGTGCTGCTAGAAACGGATACTGCAAATATATTCTTAGTGCGTTAAACTATGATATTCCCTCATCTACAGCTGCTTCAGTAGATGCCAGTGTCTAGACAGAACTACCTTGTCTTCGAGGACTGCATGACTCAGGAATGAAGGAGATCCAGGATATTTTTGCTGGGTCCTGCAGATCTGCGATTCATGGTAGATCGCAAGCCACCTGCGGGAGGTTTCCCAAGGGACTTAGCATGCACAGAAAGCACTCCTCAGGCTTCCGACGCCACGGACCACGACCCCCAGATAGGTGTTGGAAGTTGCCCCTTCCCTCCTCAACTCAGAAAATGGCTCCTCCCCCCAGAAATGGCCCCTCCCCTCTTCCCCCCAGAAAATGGCTCCTCCCCACCCCTCCTCAACTCAGAAAATGGCTCCTCCCCTCTCCTTTTAGTCAGAAAATGCCCCCCAGAAAGTGGCCCCGCCCCCTCAGAAAATGGCTCCTCCCCACCCCTCCCAAACTCAGAAAATGGCCCCTCCCCCTCAGAAAATGGCCCCGCCCCTCCTTTCTTCACAGCAGAAAATGGCCTCTTCCCTGTCCGGCTGCTGTCTCCTGGCTGCCCTGGGCCTTCCCTAGCCCCGGGCTGGCTGCCGGCACCCTGCCCGTGTGCCCTGCTGGCCCCTCCTTACACCGCGCCGTGCTGCGCCATGCGTCCCAAGAAACACAGCCTTGGGAGTTCCTATTAACTGCCGCTGCTACGTACGTTTTAAAACCCACAATTTAGGCCCGCAAGTTGTTACACTCATACGTTCAAACCTTGGTCGTCCAGCTCAGGCGGCAGCAGCCCACGCGTTTGCCTCCACCTCCTGCGGCCCCGCAGGTCTCCGGCGGGCCCTGTCCCCGGTGCAGGGAATGGCAGCCGCGGGGGGAGCTCCGCACCCCCGGCCTGGCACCGGCCGCGCAGAGGGACGGGAACGCCGGGCAGCACCGGAGCCAAAGCATGCGACAGGTTAGCGTCTGCCCGAGCAAGCGCGATTCAGTGAGTATTTGGAGAAGAGCTGGAAGGGAAAATTCATATTATTCATTTGCCTCCAAGAGACCTGTTTTTAACAATTCCAAATACTTCTATCCTTTTTAATTTTTTAGCTCCTAAACAGCTCAAATAAAATAAGCCCTGCGTTCTTTTTGCATTTTCTGCTGTTTGCCTGCAAGCTCTGTCACTGCACCTTCCCAAAGAGGGTCGCTCTGGATTGCCAGGTTGACTGGCACAGAACAAAATAAAAAAATCTACCAAAACCAGTACCAGCAGGCTGTACATTGGGGTGGGATTAGGCAACACCCCTCGCGAGCCGCAGCGGCTCTAGGGAACGGGGCAAAGGGCTGCGCTGGCCGAGATACATGTCTGAGAAACCGACCTTGGTACGGAGTGACACCGGTGCAGAGCTGAGCGCCTGAGACCTGATGGGGCGGAGAGCTCTCCACGTAATGCAAAGCACCTGAATGATGTGTGTACACACACAGATGTGTTCAGCTCTGCTCACATCCAGCCCTCTTGGACAGTTGGATTCGATTTGCCATTTTCCTGCCAGAATATTGTTGCTGTACCTCAGCACCTGGCCTTTCTTCAAAGGGAACGCGTACGACTCTGCTGTCCTCACCTAAACCGGTCCAGAATATGAGTTCAGGAGAGGTTAAAGGGACCTTTTTTAATAACAAGCATGCTTCTAATAAATTAAAAGCCTCAAAAATAAAGCCTTGTTGTTTCTTTGAAAATTTCCTCTGCTCCCATAATTCTGTTCACATATAGCTGTTCCCCCACCTATTTCTAGCTGAGCTCAAAATGCAGACTGCTATAATTGACGTGTTTGTTTGGAATAAGAGGGTCACACAACAAGAAGCCACTTAACTCAGTCTGCACAGCCAGCAGAGGGAGGCAAAGAGTATAAATATTTGTGCTTACATCATTTAAAGGATTTTAAGGATTTCTTAACGAAATGCAAAACTGATTTCCTAAAAGATAATACTTTAAATAAGATAGTTGCTTCCACTAAGGTTTTACAATAGCAAAGGTGGTGTCAGAACATCATCATAATGTCCTTTACTGTTTTCCGCTCTCTGTTAAGCTTAAAAGGTTTTAAGGTTTTTCATGCTTATTTGTGATTTTCTCAGCTAACTAAAAAGTCTTTCCCACCTGATCATTAATTTTACTTCAGAAACTCAGACCTTGTTTCTCTCTAAAGAATCTACGGATAATCACATGAATCCGAAGGTACAAACAACTGGTACAACAGGTACGAACAACTCTGAAGCAACTTGGAAGTAATATTAAAGCACGGAGTTTTCTTCAGGTTGTCAAAAACCTGCTATACTTACAGATAAAAAGATTAGAAAAGACTGCTCTCTCTACTGAGGATTCACCATCCCTCTTTCTAGCCATGTATCACTAGCCCAAGGAGGACAAAAAATGCAAACAGGACTGAAATGTCAAAATTAAAAATTAAATGGTGGGAGAACATTGGCAAGTGAAAGGGATGGAAGCCAAAAATTCAGGTATTCGTACACTCTTCCCATTAGCAGTAACAAAAGAAAAAAAAAGCAAAAAGGAGCTCCAAATTTGCAAACCTGTTAGGAATCGTATGACAGTCCTCAGAGAATTCAAAATTCAAACAAACTTGTGCAAATTCAGGGCGCTTTTCTCCTCATTCCATTTCATCTTTAAGTTGGATTTAAGCCTTAAATGATGGTATTTAGAAGTGTCATTTTAAGATACAAATTACAAACTGGAAGAGCCCTCAAGGATCACAAAGCATGATCATGTATGGCCATGTTGTTTTACACCTCTTTAGCCAGGACTTGTCACTCTGCATTCCTACAGATGTGCTAACAGCTGCAGAGGTGGGCAAGAAGCAGGAGCTTGGCACTTGCTGGAGCCGTGCCAAGCATGCACTGCCTATAGCACTAACAAGGGGGGAATGGCAAAGAAGGGAGAGATCTGTACTCGGAAAGAATGGGAGCCACGGCATAGGCTAACCTGCCATTCCTATACATGGAGTTCGCATGGGTCTTCTAAGCCCACATGGCCAAACCACATTTGTAAAAATGCAGTTTTTCTGTTTCCAAAGTAATTTAAACTAGAAGCAAATCCTCAGAAGCAGAAAGATGCTCCAAGCAAAACCAACAAAGCTTAAAGACTAGTGCAAATTGCACGGAGGTGTGAACAGGTCTTGTTATGTCTTCAGACATTAAAATATCCCTAACAGTGAGTGTTTCCAAGCTCACAGTTCTCTGTGAAAGTGCTACACCCTTGTCTCTCTATGCCCTGGCTTAGACTAATGTGAGTCGTTGCACAGGTTTGAAGCATGTCTTTTTTGTATGAATGGGCTCACATTACTTCTGCAGTCTGAGTTCTGCAAGCATTGCACTGCTGTAATTCACTTCCAGAATATGGCCCACTGGGCAAAATTTCAGTTAAACTAGTGAAAATCTTGAATAAACCCTTGGAAGCTAAAACTAATCGCCACTTTAGAAATCCAAAGGTGATGAGCTTATCTGGTTAATAATAAGCTTTTTAAGAAAAAGTTATCAATCTGTATTTAACCAATAGACAGGAACTGGTCCAAAAAGAGTCTTTCCAATCCATCAGGTAATGAATGCCTATTAAAAAACTATAAATAAGCATTCACCCGAGAGCTTGGAATGGCACTTTGAGAGCTTTTCTGGTCACTCAGGTAAATAATGAGTTTTATATAACCTTTCCGCAAAGATTTTTTGTAAATGAGGAGATGAAATGCAGAAAAGCTTCTGATTAATGTTAAAGTTGGGGTGCAAGCCAACACAGAATTGGGAATTCAAAGTGAAAACTGGCGCTGTTTTTCCTATGCATTGTTTCCCCTATAAGCTCCAAGTTAAAGATTGTGTTGTCTTTACTCTGACTTGTTTCTGATGGTTTCAATTTAAGATTTTATTTATATATGGCATTTAAGTTGATGAGCATTTTATACATTATCTGCTCACACGGCAGACACTAAAGTCAATAAGAACTGTAAAAAAGGGCAGAATGTAGGTCCCTAACTAATGTGCAGTCACCAGTGAAAATGACTACAGTGGTCTCTCATTACAGCCCCCATCAAATCTGTAAGCACTGTGCTTGCTCAAATCTTGAGAGAAAGGGAAAAAGAAAAGAAAAAAAATAGAAAAAAAAACTTCTTGGTGTTTTTGTCAATATTTACTACTCTCCAATAAAATAACTTATCAAATATTTTGAGCTTTCTTGATGACTAAGAAAAAAAATGCCCATAAAGAGATCCATCAATTATCTTAGCATCAAATAACCTGGCAACAAGGATATATGACAAAATTAAATGTAAGCCTTTTCCTGGATAACCGTACAGCCCTCCCTACAGAACTGCTCACCAGCCATCCTCAACATCTAACACCCCAGCATGGGAAGCTTGGCCCTTTCTGGGGCCGTGCCAAGCAAGCACTGCCTATAGCACTAACAAGGGGGGAACGGCAAAGAAGGGAGAGATCTCGACTCAGAAAGAATGGGAGCAACACCTCAAAGGTTAGCAAACTTCGTTTGTTATGGACTCAGAGAATGAAGATTATACTATAGACTCAAGGATGAAAAAAGGAAACTTCTCCCACCTACAGCCATGGCAGTTTTTCACAGTGGGGCAGATATTTGAAAAGGCTAAAATGCAAACCAAGAGGGGAAAAAAATGTACAGCATTCTTATTCAATAGAGATCTTTCCTGACCATCATGATTCTAAAGAAATATATCCTTCCGATTGTTCCATATTGTGTAAAAACATATTTTTTGCATTTATTAATAATTCAAACATGTTGTTATTTTAAAAAAATTATCCACATCATGTGTTCATAGTTTCCATATACATATGTCAAACTTTATTTTGTTTTACCATTATAACCTATGAATGGATTTACCCTTTGTTTCTGTTTTCAAATCTCTGAGGAATGTTTGATTAGGTAGGAGGGTTTGTTTTATGCATTACTTGTTCATCATTGCACAAGTGCACAGGCTAAACAAAGTTGGCATACTTCATACTGATTGGTGGAAACAGTGTAGTTAAACAGTGTAGTTAATACAAGGGAATGAGTAATTTCTCACCACAGCTAATCAGCTGCACAAGAGCTATGTATCAGAGAATGTAGCTATATATCAAAAATGCATTTTAAGGTAGCTTGTAGCATACATGATATCTAATACTATCTGTTACAATCACTTCATATTAACACACTCCTTTTGTATTTATTTAATGAAAAGAATCTTGTGTGCAGCAATCTGTATGCATAACTGGCCAGAATGCTAGAAATTATCAAATAAATGGCCAACACCAGCAATGTTCAAGCTGGTAAATAATGGAAGATATGTCCAAGTTGCTCCAATTTGACAATGTCAAGTGGAAAAGAAAAGTAAGAACAATGAAGATGACAAAACATCTTCTGCTTCACTGAAGAACCTAAATCAATTTCATAATTCTATATCTATCACTCTATACATCTATAACTAAGAAATAACAAGATAAATACACTGTAATGTTATTTACCAGATGTCTTCCACATTAAAGCTTTTCCATCCTTTTGTGAGGAGTTGTACTTCACTGAGGCTTGTAAACCTGTCATTCCTGAAGAACATAGTTTTAACAGCCCAACATCGATACAATTTCAGAACACTGTCCCTCTGTTAGAAAACAAAGTTGGGTTCAGTAGGAGTTAACATTAACAATTCAAGAGCCCGCAGAAGAAATTAGAAACATGAGTCCTCTGTAATGATGATAAAATCAAACTGGCAAATAAATGTATTCTCAAATGTCATAGTAAGAAAATGGATGAATATATGAAACTAAAATGGTCTCCTAACTTTCGAGTGTGTGGCCAGGATTCTCAGGAACTTGTTCCTAAATAGAAGAAGCTGAATTAGAAATCTGTCAAGTAATATCACTACTCCATATCTGCATATGTAACGCAAACTTCGTGAAGTCCACAGTTTCACCCCACTAGACTAATCCAAAGCCCACTGGGATCTATTCCTCTGAATTTGATGAGTTTTGGATCAAGCCTTTTGAAGATAAGGAGTGAGCTAGAAACAAAATGATGCCATAAATCGGAATGAGTGTTATGGAATTAAGTATTACAAAATATAGCTTTTCATAGTATATTATGCTAAAGTTATAAAAATAAAACAAAATGGCACAACTATTGATATTTAAACAGTAAAACAAAGAGAAAGATACATAAATATTTGTGTTATTAAAGAATTAGCAAAATAACAGCATTTCACTTTCCTAAAAATATAGGCTCTATTTTGATATCCACTTAAGGAAACACTTTAGCTCTGATAAAACCAAGCGGATAATTAAAATTATAATATTAATTGTACCCTTAACATAGATAAGTAAACTTGGCAAGAAAGTTTTAATGACTTAAAGTGAAAAGGCAATGTCTAAATTAACTGAGTAAATTGGCAAGGAGCAATTTATTGTATATACTGACCCCTTTAACTTGTTTTAAATGTCCAAATTTGAACTACATAGATTAGTTTTACATGATTACATGATACATTAAATTATCAGGATAAAAGAATTCCTCTCAGAATCTGCTTTCTAGGACAGGTAACAGTGCTAACAAATTAATTGTCCCATAATATTTTATAATAGTGTTTTGAAATCCACAGATTCTGTAGGGATTCCTAAGGGAAATGGCAGTTACTGGAATATCCTTAGAAAGTCAATGCAAAAGCCACAAACACAACCACACTGAACTTTGTTAAAAAAAAGCAGACACTTCCGCAGGTGGTTTTGGCTTTCACAGGAATTCACAGGGCTCTAGAAGAGATCGGCTCCTACAAAGAGCATCTCCAAAGCGCCACGATCCACAGGTGTGTGGGAGTCTACCCGCAGATCCACACAAGTACGTCTCAGAGACACAAACGGGTAAGAGACAAGCTGGAGAGGCTGAAAATGGTTGCTCTGCTATCATCTGAGAAGAAGCTACATGCTTATGGTCATCGCTCAGCATATTCCAGAATGACTTTTGGATAAAGCCCGTTACTGCCAAATCTTGACTGGAATAACTGTGATGTAAAAGCTGACATAGATGTATAGCCCGTAGGGAGTTGTCTGACTGTATCAGATTTTAATGTATCTTTCAGTTAAATCAAAGATCCAAATGCTAAATCCAGCACTCAGGGACATCAAGGGAATTTGTGACATTTCTCAGAGGACTCAATGTCCATAAACTAATGAATAGATAAAACTGATCTCAATATTTAGTTTCTCATTTGTGACAAATATAATATTGGTGATATTTAACTGTTTCACACCACCATCTATGTGAAAATTTAACAAAATAGAAACCGCTCACCCAGAAATATACTACAACAGATACTGGGGTAATGTGTATAATTAAGAAACAGACATTGCAGAAGACCATAATATATGATGATTTAGAAGTTCAGCTCTTTCAGCTTCCACTAAATACTGTCAAGTGTCAAGAAGTTCTGAGCCAGAACCAACTGAAAACAATGGAAAGATTTCCATTCATTTTAATAAGCAATGAATCAGATCCATAAAAATGAACCAAACTAGTAACGTGCTGTTGCTCCGAGTTGCTTCTGGGGAAAAAAAAAAAACAACAATAAATCTCATTCCTAATCTCATAATCCTAAAAGGTACATAGCAAAAACAAGGGAACTCAATCACAGGTAGTAATAGTGCAGAACCAATGGTCAGTAATAAATAAACCGTTGGAGGTTCAGTCTGGATATGGACGTGGAAATCCAGTTCAGCTACTTACCGGAAAACGCTTATCCAAGCATCCCCAGGGGCATTTCACCACCATTTGTTGTGGTACCTCTGGAGGAGAGAGAACAGCCCCTGCCTGTCCTGAGGCTGCGGGCAGCAAAAAGCCTACATGCAGAAGCTCCCATTGCAGTCAGTAGTTAGCAACAATTCATGTCTTCTCAGACTGTTATGTGCCTTAACCACAACCAGAGTTTAACTGCAACCCGTTGGCGGTCCCCCAGCCCAGCCCGGCCATGCCGCTCCCTCCTGGAGGCTCCATGCCTTTCTTCTGCATCCGTACGCCACCGCCAGCCCTTCTCCCTCGCCCAAGAAGGGCGGCCACCACAGCCGCATGCTACCCACTCGCCTCAATTACCCACGTAGTTTGCCTAGGCAGTGTGTTGGTTAATAGGCCAACACCAAAGCATCAATAAACACAGTGGAATTAGATATAGAGCAGGGACATGTGGGTTTCATAATATAAATGACTAATTTTCAAAATGCAAAAGAACTAAAGCCCATTTTCCTATTGTGCTTTATGACACCTACAATATCTTGGCCCAACAAATTAAGACTGACATTTAAAAATTACTAAGAAGCCTATTTCTCCTGTCAGTGCAGGCCTAGGGCATCCATCATTGTTGGTGAGAACTGAGCACACACACTGAGGGGAGGAGACACCCTTAAAGATTTGAACATAAAACTCTTCTACGGATAATCTAAGGAAATATGAGGAACCATACCCCGCTGAATTCACAACCATCATTTTAAAGCCACAAATCAAGTGTATTTGCTATTTGCATCTGCGCTAAGTTATAATAATAGGCCATAAGGAGAAAAGAAAAAGCATAAGAGGAAAAAGATGTTGCTCTTCCAAACTTAGTGTATCATCACAAATCTGTTAACTCTATGTAAGAGGCAACCTAAGGGTATCAAGTTTAAAAAGCACAGAATCAATAAAAAGTCATTAAAAATCAATGTATGAACTGGTTTGCATGCCCTCAGCCATCACTCCTAGGCACTAATGCTCTAATAATTCTAAATTGATATGCACAGAATATGCCAATTTAAATTTATTGGAGTACTTCAAATTTTTAAGTGCTTAACTTTGAAGAAGATTAGCTTTATGGGGCCAAAGCAGTGTAGAATGATCAGAAATGTTTAGAATGCCTTGCATTTTCAGTAATTTGAAGGAGATTAAAGGACTAGCCTTACAAAATTAAGAATGATTTAAAAATCATTGCATCACTTCAGATTGCTAGAAATGCTTGAGTCACAAATAATATTGGTATATAGTACACATGCAACAAAAGGGGTCTATTCTTACATCAATGCCCAAATGAAATCTCCAATAGCATTAGACAGTTGTACATGTATACCAAAGAGAAAAGCAGCCCCCTGAATGTGCACGAAACACAATGATTTCAAGTGCAAGACAGAAATTATTACTACCAAGAATCCCCAAAGTCTTTCCAGGTAAAACTAATGTCAAAATGTGATACAACTTGAAATCGACACCCTCATTAAAAATTCTAGTTCATCTTAATTTTTATTTCTGTTAGACAATAAAACATTTTTCAAAAGACTCCTGTGCAAGTATGTAGAAATCCAGACTGAAGGCCAAGCTATGGACCCGTACACAAGGCGGACAGAAGCTGCAAACTCGGGCACTACAGGGAAAATCCCAATGCCTTGGAAACCTTGACCTGCTGCTCAAGCTCCTGCTCGTTGCAGAATTTGCTATCAGTTTAGAAATCCATGTCTTTCTGATGCTGCGATATCTGCTGCATCCCAAAGCCTCGTCCTGGAAGGTCCTCCAAGCACAGCACCTCCTGCTCTTCTCACAAGTAATTGCACAGCTACACCGACTTTCTTATTTACTCCTGGAAAACATACCTAGAGAGGAAAATTTTTAAAGTGATATTAGCAGCTCATTACAGCCAAGATAAAAGCTAGGAGAAACCAAGACATTAAAAAGGGTTAAGCTAAAGGAATAAATTGCTATTAAGCCTGTTAAAACATCGTTGTTTATGGCACGACAGAGCTTAGCTTTTTATATGTGTTTCATTTGTACATTTTACTTATTGTTACTATTTAACAATGCCATGAATCTCTGATTTAAACCCCCTCAGTAAAGTACTGATAATTTAATCCAAATCTGCTAACCCTACTTTTAAAATAACGTCGCAACAAAATAGAGGTTAACATTTCATAACTACAAACTGCAAGCGTAAAGGCTAAAATTTTATGAGGGCCCTCAAAAATAATACCCATTTTATTAAGTATAACATTTACGGAATTAATCTCATGCCTTCATTCCGTATTTGTTTGGAGGATGGCAGGCACTTTAAAAACGCCTCCATTTTC
This sequence comes from Dromaius novaehollandiae, assembly GCF_036370855.1. Classification (NCBI taxonomy): domain Eukaryota; kingdom Metazoa; phylum Chordata; class Aves; order Casuariiformes; family Dromaiidae; genus Dromaius; species Dromaius novaehollandiae. The sequence continues at coordinate 11,584,456 of NC_088110.1, read as the reverse complement.
TTACCTGTCTGAACGGGCAGGAGCTGCATTGCAGCCGCACGTCGGAGCGCCGGCACGGAGGCCACCGCGCGCCCGGCAGCCTCCCCGGGCAGGAGCCCAGCGACAGCCCCAGGAGTCCAGTCCTGAGCTCCGGACAGCGTGCTCGAGTGGCCAAGCCGCGATAGAGCCGTCTTAGCAACGTGACAACAATGCTGGCAGGAGCAACCAACCAACGCTTTACAGGTTTTAGTTTATAATTTAACTTTTTTCACAACACTATTACTCACTGCTGCTCCTCTGCCATTCTTTTCCTACATATTATCTTGTGCTTCACAGATCTTAGCTAAGGAAAGAAGGGGGAAAAAAACCCAAACTTTTATCCAGTGAGACACTTTATCAAGAAATTTCTACAAGAAATTGGTTGTTACCTGCAGATAACAACTGGTTTGTTAGTTAATGGCTAGAGGCATAGCCAAGGCCAGTTAATGCTCCAGCTGTCCAGTCATTAACTGCAGTAAAGACTGATTTTGAGGAGGTTATTGCCGTGATAAAATATCCTCAAAAGATTATAACAGCAATAGTGTACGGAAAAAAAAGTATTAGTGGCTATAGTGTGACTGAATGGCTGCATTTGAAAAATTGGTCATTCCCTGGCGGTTCATAACCGATTTTCCACCAGTCAAAAAGCAAGTTGTGCTCTGTTAGGTTTATTGTACAAGGCAATAAAAATATTGGCCAGGTTAAATTGTCAGCATGTTATGACATTAACCATTCTTTTACTGTGCTTAATTTAAGTGTTACTATGATTCATTATGGAAAGAAAACTGTCCTTTGCAAGTAAACAGGCATTTCGGCACAGAGAACAGATAGCAATAATAAATCTGAATGCAAAATTAAATTTTGTTTGATGGCATTTTTTCCCCATTTATAATGGTTACATTTTTTTTCTATTTTTTTCCTAGAAATACTTCAGAATTCTTGGCTATTTAGTTTGCAAGATTGTCTTCCAAAGTTTGCATTATTGATGTGATGCCTGGCAGCAGTACTCTAGTTAAGAGTGTGACAGCATTTCCATTAAAAAACCTTTTTGATGGTTAACTTGGCCATCAAAAGTCGCCTTGTGCTTCATTTGGCATGCGGATTCCCAGCCCACAGTGCAGACCTGAACCATGTGAGCTGTTCCCATCTAATTTTCTCTTGGTTAAGGTTACAACTGCAAATGCAAAAATGTGCACACGCAATTTCTGTGCATGTGATTCTATAAATCTGGACCTGTTTGTATTAAATTACAGAAAAATATGCAAAGTCCTGCAGATTTCTGTGTTAATTTGCATGCTTTTATCATAAAGGCAATGTGCTATCAGAGTAATCTTAATATACATTGACAGAATACACCATAACCACTCCAAAAAGCCATTAGGGTTTATTTTATAAACTTATAATAAGAATTCTAGGCAGATTCAGCATTGCATAATTCAGTTTTTTTAATTATTATTCACTGACACCTGTAACAGAAATGGAGCCATTGAACTTTAAATGGCGAAAGCATCATGCGAGGGTTTCCGACAGAACCTGGAGCAGTTAGGCTGACTGTTTCCACTGGGCTGTTCATGGTTACCTAATTCCAAGACATTCCTCTGAAGATTCCTGTCTAAACGGTCCAATGAACAAATTTTACTGTCACCTACTCACATCAGTAACATCCTGGCTCCGCTGAAAACAATATTGAAGTACTCCAGGGTTTTGCCTTAGTTTCAATTTCACTCTAGCTCCAGGAACACCTGATTTAGGACAGTGAGATCGGCCCATTATTCTGGGGGATTTTACAGGCAGAAATGATGGTACAGTTTATCCCGGTGTATCAAGGCTTCTCAGGAGTCTCCAAGCAGCCACTCACCACATGTCCCCTGTACACTGCAACAGTAAATCCTGGGGACTTCCACAGTTAGGGCTGCCTTTGGTTTCCTAGTCAGGGACTTCTTAAGGGACTGCTAATGTTAAACACTTACTTTTTTAATATTAGCCATCCTCAGCAGAGTGTGAATTGTTAGCTTTTTTGCCATGCCAAACAATTACGTTTAATGATTACGCCCAGACGGTTAAAAGGTAGCCTCAAAACAGCTTCCAACAGCAGTCGCACGCGCAGCCTTCGTAAGAACCTGCTTCAATAATACTGATGCCAGTTATGTGCCAAGACTTTCACCGATGCAAACTGAAGTTAGTGCACCAAAATGGCCAAGAACATATACAAAGGCACAAACAGATCATGATTTCTGAAAGGCAAGACCTGAAATCAGTGGAAAATGAGCCTCATATTCGCTAGGCAATACTGAAATATTTGTGTATTTTAATCAGATTATAGGCGATGACTCAGCCATACAGCATTATACTGTGGTAACCAAAAGCTTCTGCATGTGCATGCACAAACCCATGTGCTATATAAGCATATATATACGTATACACATACTCAGACACACACATGTTCACGAGTAGACAGATCTCAAAGTACTTAACATATGCTAATAGGCAGAAGCACTTCCAAGCAAGTGTTATTAATTCCACTTTAATTGGGAGAAAACTTTTGCACAGAGGGGTTAAGTGACTTGTCCAATGCCATACAGCAAATCAAGGGAAACGCCAGAACAGATCCCGTGAGCCGCAGTTCAGTCTTCTGGCCTGGTCACGGACTAAAGCAGTATCATGTCTCCCTGTGCTGCCAATCACATTCTCTCCTTAAAGCGCAGCCAGTAACGCGGATCCAGTATAAGCCGTGCCACCATGTATAATCAGATACACAGTCTATGAATGAAATGTATGTCTTATATTTAGATCCACACAAACACTGAAACTTCAAAATACAGTTTAGAAGGGCTTCCAGTCCATCTGATGCCACCGGCATCACAGCACTGCTTCTGGACTTACCAGCTGCTGCTCCAAGGCTTGGGCCAACTGTTGCTGCCAAAGGATACTCAGATGATGTGCAAAACTGGAACGTGGAGAAAAGAGTTGTTCATCATCTTTGATGTTGGAACTTCAAGGGAAGCATGCGCATCGGCATTCTCAGACATCATCCCTACCTTGATGTTTGGCCTGCTATTTTGATGGCTTGGTTTGATTTTAGGCATTAGTTGGCTGTAAAAGAGTTATAACATGGCACACTAAATCACCCAAAATGAGGAACGCACAAGTATCTTTATGTGTCTGTTCTCTATTGCATTCCAACTCTTTGCAGATGAAGTTACAAATGGATTATTTGATTTTTTTCTCTTAAATATGACCTTTTATCATAAAGTGATTCCAGAGGGCTTCCAGATGATTTGCTATTATTTCAGTGCTGATGGCATACAGCCACTGCTAGTGTGAAGGGCAGAAGCCTTCAGGGCAAGGACCACAATGTTCGGTATTACAAGGAACATAGCTGGTCCCAGTGTCCTTGGATAAAATCTTTTATGTTAATGAAAGGTGCAAGAAGAATGCATATATAGAACATCAATATTGGCTTAGTTTTAATGTTGAAATTTCAACGGTGTTTTATATAATTTTAAAATGGAGGATTAGGAGGAGGGGGAAATGAGCATCCTACCACACACCCTGTAGTCTATCCTAACAAGTTTTACTACTATGTCCAGAACAGATGAACTATTGTCCCTTAAAACATCACTTGAGATTCTCCAGATTCATCCACCAAACTGTGAAAGATCCAGGCATTTCTCCTGCAGACACATCTCTCTGTACTTTGGACACATTGCAGGACTCCAGCTCTGGTGGCACCATTTAGTGTTTTCTTGCAATAGTCATATTGCTTCTGGGCTATAAATCCATGTATCCCCTGAGAACAAGACACAAAGCACTCAGAGTCCATTTCCAAATGAGGACATGCACTGGCACCAGCACCAGTTCTATTCCCTGTATCTGCTCAAAATCAAGCAATTTCTCTACACTGCCCACCAATAAAGACTGGCTCTTTGTCAAAATATTTTGTGAAAACCATAGTAGACATAAAATCTTGCAGTTCTTTTCTACTGTCAAGAGAAAAGAATAGTCAGGCTTATAGTCAAAATCACCTTCAGCCAAACCCCCACTGTCAGACAAGTGCATCATCATGGATTTTGGATTGATGAACTACTGTATTTTAGTTTTTCTGCCAAAGCAACATGGGTCTCATCAGCAGGAAAGAGAGTAGAGCGAGACAGAGAAGAGAGGCAGCACAACACACTACACCTCTGCAAGGGCTGCCAACACAGAAAAAAAGGGCACTCTCTCGAAGGGCAAACACACAGATGTATACGAAGGACAGGCAAAGGCGTGAGAGCAGAGCAGAGCAGAGGCAGTGCTCAGGAAGGCATGTTAACGAGTAATGCTGCTGGAGTTTTTTGTGGAGAGAAAATGCCAGCAGGGATTCAGCAAAAAAATGGCAAGTTTTATCATGTATGCGCCAAGGCGGCAGAACCAGCTTTAACAGTTTTCTAACACGTGGCCTATGACACAGACAGCTCAAGTGACACAAAGCACAAACGCTTCTGGAGAGCGCGCTGTGGAAGCGACTTCCGCGCGGCTAAGGGCAGGCACAGAGGCTCTGGGCACCTTTTTGGTTTTCTGACAAGTATCTGTACTAGATGCTAGCTTAAAACTACATGTTCTTCTTTCTCTTTCATGTCAAATGCTGCAGAGGAAGAAAGCAGAGGAGAGGAAAGGACCCGCAACTCCAGAAGCCCCCGGCTGCCTTGGTTTGTCCGAACAGCAGGTCGCAGCTGCGCCCATCTCCAGCTGCTTCCTAGCCAAGGAGGGAGCAACCAGCCAAGCCCGGAGACAGGTATTTCTGCTAGAGGGAAAATCCGTGGCAAAGAACTTCCGACTTCTCCGGTGGACTTTGAGGGAGAGCACACAAAGATGAAGAGACCGCGTGACACTGCGCACAGCCACGCTCCCAAGAGAAACGCAGAGAACCGTCACCCATTCTTGCCATCATTTTCCATCCCATGTACAGAGGAGGCCAGATAGCTCTGAGAGCAGTGCCAGACCACAGCCTGCTATTTGTATGCTCATCCTGACGCTCGAGTAGAAGGGTGGAATCTGAATCCAGATGTGGCTAGCACCTAACCTTTTTCACAGAAAATTATTTGACAGATCAAGGAACGTTTCACAGTTCTACACAGCCTCATATTTCAATACAGTTCCAACCTGTACATCACTCTGCACTATAGCACAGACAAACTAAGTTCACCCTTGTGTTTTCTAAAACTATTTAATCGTACACTGCATTATACCTTTATAATTCACATCTATTTGTATGATAGCCATTACAGTTCAGCACTTATGCTCCTTAAAACAAGGTTAAGGAGTTTCATTTTAGCACATGCTAGTCTCCTACGCACACATGCACGTACACATGCAAATATATAGTTCGTAGGGGAAGAGAGATTTAAGATAGAAAACTTCAAATTTGTTTGATTTAAGACTTAAAGAGTTTAAGCCAGATTTATTTTGGGTAACTAATATTTTCTGACATCTAAGGGATAAATGTTTTCTCCTATTTTAACAACATCTATTCCTTTGATTTTGTCACATGTTGTATTTAATTAATAGAGTATAAATACCAAAACAATAGAATATCCAGGATTAACTCAGCAAATGCCATATGATTCTGTGCAGGCATAGTATAGAAATGGCACCAAAAAAACTTTGGGTTCTTAAGGATCATTTCCAATGATTCATTTTCAAAACTAAAGGGATTTTTTAATACTTGAAAAATTCAATATATTTCGTAAAGTCATTACATTTCGTATAGTTCTGAAATAATGCCAATTTTGCAACTTAATTTGTTAAAATGATAATAAATGAGAAGGCTGTCACTTGCTGGAGAAAAACTAGCTCTTTTTTTCTGTTATCTGTTTTGCTGTAAGGTTAATTCTTTATATTCTATATTTAAATTAATTTGGATTTCTTTTATAATAGGGGGCTTACTATATTACAGAATTGGCAAAGAAAGGGGCAAAAAAGGCAGGAAGCGAATTAGGAGGAGGGGAAAGGGTAGGAAGAGATCAATTAATTTTTTTTTTTTTTGGTCAAAAATCAGATATGCACATATTTTAGTTTGGAGAGCATATGCTGCTCTTGACGTGGATCCAAAACTGAGCCAGTGCACTGAGCAAAATAAAACCAGCTCTGTAATTATTAGCAGAGACATATTCGTGAGGGCCATTTCCTGTAGCAAATGCCACTTTTATTTTCTTTCCTGTATCCTAATAGAATCCACTTAGCACAGAAGGAAAAGAATAGACAAAGTTACAGCTTGCATTTAAGTAATCACCCATGACCGACATTGCATTTTTTGTGTATTACCATGTACCTTGGAAAGTCCTGGAGGGCATGTGGCCTGCTAGATAAGCTGAAGGTGTTATCCCTCTGTATTGGTCATGTTCACTAGCTTCAAGGAAAGTGTGAAAGAAAGCAAAATTTGTCAGCAGGCACAATCACTAAGCACTTTTTGTCCTGGATCAAAACAAAGAAATCTGCTTAAAGCATAAAGGTATCAGGGATAGCAAAGATCATGAGTAAGATGTACTGAATATCATCTCCCACCCAAGACTACAAAATACATTGGGCTTTATTAGCAGGATGCACAAAGACATCATAACCCACAGGAACAAAGTAGAACCTGACAGCAAGGAATAAAGCTTGCAGTAGTTCCACATAAAGCCATAGAAAAGGTATTTGGGGACAGAGCAAAGGAAGAGAGCTAACGGTTCAATCTTGATTTGAGAACTGCTGGACTTCTCACTTTTGGGGATATTTTTGTATCAGAGCTGGAGAAGGACACAAATGACTAACTCAGGAGAGAATGCGAAGAAAATTAGTTATTTGGGCAACTATTTGTGGGGTATTGGAGGGGGAAAAAGGCAGCAAGAAAATGAATATTTACTAAAATAAGAATAAAACCATTTCTGTGGCAAAGGAGGGACAGCTACCAATTCTTGGTGATTAAAGGACCAAATTATTTCTTCAGGACTGCAAGTACCTGTTTGTATCAGCATCTGGAAGGCCATTTTCCAGCACTTAAGACCTATCATACATCTAGCTTTTTATTTTTGCAAATCCCTATGAAGAGAAATATATAAGGACACCTCTAGCCAGCTAGCGGACGTAGCATTTTTAGTAATATTGTCAGAGTGAAAGTAAGTGTCACACAAAGCATAGATTTTCGCCAGCTATAGCTTTATACTGTTTGTTACCATGTGCTTCTCTTGCTGTCCTGTTTTTTCTTAAAGTGGGGAGAGGCAGGATCAAGGCATCTCATAAAAAAGCAAATGATCCTTCTTGATTATCCTTCATAGGGGCACAGAAACTCCCAAGTCCACTGAGTGTTACCAAGATTACCATATTGGGACACCCAAAACCACATTTGATGCTATCCCTTCCCATGCCACTATTGCACTGTCTGTGATGCCTGCAGTAAATAGATGCCACAGGAAGTGCTTGTGTGGCATTAGTGTGGTCCTCACATCCTCAGAGACCTGCAAAATTTGGGTGGTGGTTTGCCAAAAAGAGTCAGTGATAGCTGCTCCATGTGACCTTCAGGCTCACTGTTCAAAATCCCTTGTGTTATGATCAGAGATTCTCACCTTTTAAGGTTCATGCATCTTGGCTCCAATAAGGAAAAAAAATCTGCCTATTTATGCTTCTAGGACTTCCAACACCCAGAAGAGCCATAATCATTTCTTTTTGCATGCTGTTTAGATCTACAGGGCTCTGAAGAGCCCAGAAGGATCCCTGCTAAGTCTGGGATTATGTTTATGTCAGTGCAGAAGAGCTCCTTCTTCTAAAGGAATCAAAATGAGAAAACAACACTTTTGCTGTATTCAGATTACCCCAGAAATTTGGAAAACAGTTAGCTTTTAAAAAGCAATAGCTATAAAAATTGCCATCAGAGCCATTTTCACACTTTCTAAGCTGCCATTTAGTATTATTTACATCATGGAAAATCCCCCACAGCCCCCATAGGCTCAGGGGGACACTGCATTAGTCATGGTACAAGCACATAGAGAGGCACAACCCTCACCCCGGCAAACTTTTTATCAGCCCCTAATTAACCTCTTCCTGATCCTTGAAGCCAGAATAATCAATGAGTCTCTATTCCAACTTTAAACCCAGTCCATTGGGGGAGGAAAAGGATCTATGGAAAAATTATTTAAAAAATCTGACTTCTAAATTACCTCCTATGTGAGACGGCACTCTAACAAACAATACTAGGTCTGCCAAATCATTCCTGCTCTAAATAACCAACTCTCCTTGTACAGCATCTGCTGTTTGAAAGGGCTTTCATTTGTTTTTACTATTATGAATAGTCAAGAATTCAATATCACATGAATGGGAAGCTTCTAGAAAACTTAAATGTGTTTCATTGTGACTTGATGAATGGCTGACTGTTGCATTGTTACAAAAATATACTAATATACTAGAAAAACCTAACTTTATTGTGATTAACCCCCATGCACATGGTTGCACAGGAATATTCTCCACCCTGAAGAAAATGTCTATTGACACATTGGCTAAAAAAGCTAGGATTTTCAAAAGGCCCATTGACTCTCAATGTAAATTCAGCACTTAACTAACCTTAGGCACATTTGAACATCAAAATTCCAAACTCATCTCTGTACAAATAGTGTATCTAAATCCAAACTGAATTGGAAGAACCCTCCTATGGCAGTTTAACCCATAATGCCTTCCTCTACTCTCGGCTATAATCTAAGGATTGCTTTTGTTTGAGTAAAGGAGGCAAGAAAACACTCTTTACGAGCACTCTCAGCTGTTCAGCAGGAGGACAGAGCCGGCTGCATGTATTGCCGCATGAGTACTTGGGAAGCTTAGCACAGGAGAAATAGGATGACATTAAGGGCAGTGACTGGGTAAGTGTAAGAGCAGGTATGAAAGGAGAGAGGTGGTGTAATTAAGGGATGAAGTGAAGTAGTGGTGCCCAATGGATTTTAGATAATAGATGTCATTAAGGGTGATTCAGAAGATTGAATCGTACAACACAAATCAGTGTGGAAGCTGTGGAACAAACCAAGTACAGAGAAGCATCACTTCTCTCCTTACAGTAGAGAAGTGTTGGTGTGCTTTGTGCACTGCCATCTCTAGAAGGGGACTGAGCTAACAAGAGAGATGATTAGTTTTCTGGGGGCAAAGGTTAAGGATGTTAGCGAGAGGGTTGATATGTTATAGTCAAGAGAACTGGGAATGAATCCTGTATTTGTGCATGTGGAAATTAAATGATAACAGAACGGCAGCGAGAGATATTTCAAAAGAGGCTGGGACTCAAAAGGAAAGAAAAAAGTACATTTTTGGTACTTAGTTCTTCATAAAAATACCTAAGTAAATCTTGGCAAACTTGCCCACACAAATAGCTTTTTGGCTGGCACCATTCGCATACGTTAGATTAGGACAGTGAAATCTAACTGGCTACAGCTTCAGCTTACA
>NC_088110.1:11485000-11570000 GCF_036370855.1 Dromaius novaehollandiae | reverse complement strand
TACCAGCCTTTTATAGAAAGACTTAGAATTCCCACAAAACAGAAGTTGCTGAGTATCAGGACATTACTGGGTTGGTAAAATAAAGATGTTTAAAGTAGCCATCAGAGGATAGGAGGAAATCTAGAATAGCTTTAAACATCCAGAGATTCACCCATGACAAATAAGCCCAAGGACACAAAGTTTTCCCAGACTTTTTTGCCTTCAGTATTTTCAGCAGAGTTAAGGATACAAGTAAAGAAAAATATTCAGAAATGACTACTCAGGCAAAAGGACTTAAGCTCCAATTTGCTTGCATGTCTTTAGAATATTTAACTTAAGAGCTCTAACAAGACAGTCTATTCAAAAATTATTTCTTCTGTCCATAGCCATCAGAATATCATATTTATTAGGTATACACAGAACGCTCTCTTGACCGGAAAGTGTTTTGCTCATATTGCAGGGCCACCCCAACTCTGCAGTCAAGAGCACAGCTTCTCTGCGATGGATGCTGCACAAATACTCACGTGAAGCCGCAGCACGTTACCTGGCAGGCTTTACGCGCCAAGGCCTCAAGTCCAACATCCTGGTCTGTGCCCGCCAGCTCCTTTCCCAAAGCTTGGAGGTGGAAGGATTCTGGAAGTACCGTGTTCTTGGCCTTTTCCTGCCCAATTTCACAAGGTTAATGAGACCTGCAGAGGAATCGCTGCTGGAGACGGGGCAGTGAGAGCCTTGCAGAGCATCACATCTGGAGTCCAGAGGCATTTGTCTCTCCCGCTTGCATTTGCCTCCTACTCCCTCACATGAAGCCAGTAGTTTCACCAGTGATTCTCTCTTTCCTGTAAAGAGCTTGAATAAGGACCGACTCTGGCTGAACTGAAGTGGAATAAAGGGGAAGAAGATTTTAAAATGAAGTCTAGGGTTTTTTTAATCTCATACCTGAAATTTATAGCATCGTTTTCCCCTCTGAATAAACAACTGTTCTGTCCCCTCCAATTACAATGCGCAAAGCTGACTGCTACATGCAATGTCAAATTTACACTGGTGCCTTTTATCAGGATTTCCTTTCATATTGCTCTCTAAGCAGTGACTTTGTAAGGAGATTAACTGCATTATATGCCACACATTAAACAAACCCACATGTATACAACACAGCTTTTAAGAGATTTCTGTTTTCCCCAGGATGGCCCTTCTTATCTTTGAATGTCTTGTTTTTTAACATCCTACCCTCAAGCACTGGTCCTCTAGTCCCATCAGAAAAGCAGGGTTCCAGGTGGATCCAGCACTCTGTCTACACTGCCAATAAGTCAGGTGCAGAGAGGGCTTTATTTCTATGTCACAGGGAAATTACTCATCAGCTCTCCTTATTATCCGAGATAAAGGCAAGAGAAAAACTGTGGATGCTGACAACAAATACAAGCCACACATTTCCCAATAAAGGTATCTTCTAGGGAGAAGCATCTAAAGGGAACAGTATTCAGAATTTTTAATTCATTTGATTTTTTTCTCTCACTTTAAAAAGCTTTAAAAACTTCTCTCACCAATTTATATAGCATATAAAACCCAAGCCAAACAAAAACCAGACAAAACCATACTGCAGCTTTCCAAAACACTGCAAAACCCACAGCAACATCATTGGCAACTTCACGTTCATTCAGTACCATAAATTAGGTCAACATAGATGTTTTCTAAGGGACTGTCTAGAGATGGTTCCCATAAGCACCATCTTTCCTGAGACCGCTCGGAGAAGTGGTTTCTTACTGAAACGTACCCCCGGGGCCACAACCCCAGTACTTCAGCAGTCGGACACGGCCATCGTGTTGTTTCCCGCAAACCTACCAGCTGGCGTTCCTGCTACCTTACAGGGCCTGCCGTGACACCCGGCGAGACAGGGCTACAGGGATGCACAGGCTGCACTTCACCTTAAGGTCACACAGTGCTTTCCCTGCTTTTCCAGGCCCAAGTTTATTCTCTGCATTGAGTTACCCCGTTTCATGGCTCCTGTTCACACGCATACAACACCAGTTTTCCACACGGAGCAGGTGAGAGATGCTGTGTTCCAGCAGATGAAGCCCCTGCATTCCTGTGCCCTCCGAGAGCGGCTCACCGCAGCTCCGCACCAGTATTTACCATGCAGGCCACCAGGGACACCTCCCGCACAAAGGGATGGTACCCCGGCCCTGAGGGAGCCCTGAACAACCACCTCCGCTTCCCTGGGAGCTACCAGCACCTACTGCCACTTTCCTTCCCGGCGTTCCCTTGGCTCCTTGCGAGGATGTCAAATGTCCCATCTCTCAACTTCATTTGTCACCTGGCCCACCTCTTTCGGTGCCTGTGCCAGCTTTTCCTGAGCTCTAGTACTCTCCAGCACATTCATTTCCTTGACTTCGTCAACCCCCCTGTGTCCCTGAGAGGTGTCCCCCCCCCCCCCCCGCCTTCTTCATGTCCATGTTTTTTGGGTTTGGGGGGGGCATCTTCAATTCTCTACCCGTAGAAGCTACCAAAGCAAGGTCTCAGAGAATGACTGGCCAATAGCAGTATTGGTGACTAAAACCCAAGAAATATAAAGGTTAAAAAAAATAATGTTATTACTGATGCAACTAATAGGAGGCAGACTAAATATGCTTCTCTATTTGCAGGGGCTGAAATAATTCAAATGTGATGTAATCGCCCATCCCTTTTCTGTGCAAAAGAGAAACCCATATTGAAGTTACCTTGTGTTCAGCTGTATTTCTAGTAGCAACTATTTTAAATTCAGAATAACTGTCCATTCTCTGAAGAAGAGGCAACCAGTCTTTATACAACATGAATTGGTTTACCCAGACCTAATATTTTGTATTTAATGCATAAACTGATCCAAAATTTTGGCTTCATGCAGATGAAATGCAGGCTTGCTACTATATACTTCTGAGCCAATGCTACTTAACTGCAGCTAGGATTGTGCGCATGGAAACTGTTTCTATATGAAAAACTAAAGAGAAATAAAAATGGGAAATCTGATTGTGGTTATCAGCCAATGCTTTCTTCAAAGGGACACTCTCCAGGTACAGAAGTGATAGAAATGCATCATACATGGGGCCTGAAAAAGGACTGGATGGATATTTCCGAAGTGAGGCTGCGCAGTGTTCACGTAACCAGATCTGTCAAGGTTTCTGCCTCTTATATCACCCTCTCTTACGATGCTGGCTTCTGCCATTACAGGTTTTTCACTCCCAGATACCATACTGCCTTTGGGGACCTAATCCACTTCCCCATAAGCTTTTTCATGTCCTAGACACAATCGTCCCCTGTCCCAGTGACTGCACCAGTAGAAAGCAAGTGATAATTGTACACTCCCAGCGCAAGCCCCTAGCCGTGCTGACCACTGCTCATCCTGCCTGACAGAAACCCAATGACCAGTGAGGAAAGCACAAGCTAAGCAACATGGGTGGCCATTCAGGAAATATTTTATGTATGGAAAATGCTAGCTACGCAAGCATCACATAGGACTTGTTTTGGCTGTATCAGCTGACAGCTCGAAGTTAGATGAAGCTGTTTCACTGCAAATACCTGCTTCCTTAGTACCATTAACAGAGGACCAACACAAGCTATAAAGCCTGCTAGACTGGATACAAACAGTACTGTTGATGAGCAGCTCATCTAAGTTTTCCAGTTTATTAAGAGATATCAACAAAATTGAATTTAAAATCATGTCAGAAGCAACATAGGTAGAGCTGAGCTCCAGGCATGCAAACAACTAGGATATTTGCACTTGGAAATTCCCTGTAAAAGGAGACCAAAGAAATGAAATTCCCCCATTCAAAGTTATTTGAGCAGTTCATTAAGGAAACTGGAAATACATATAAATACATAAGTATAGTATGCGTGTGTGTATATATATATAAAAATACATATATATGTGTATACACACAAAGTATCTATAGCATATTGTACCTGTGGGAAGAGATAATGATTTACCTTCCAACGTGAATTATCCTATGATCCAAAGAGTCTCAAAGGGAAAAAGAAAATCACTCCTTACAAAGCAATATTTCAGAGTGTATAATTCGCCCTCTTCAAGGGAAAGGAATAGGACACTCATCCGAAGGGGTAGCAGAGAATGCACATGTCCAACAGCAAGGAGGAATGTGCCAAAACCTTTGAAAGCAACAAAAATGCCTCATTACCCAAACCCCAAACTCAAGCACAAGTTTGAATCCTCACGATAGAAGTGACTGAGCTGCTTGGCCAGGACGAGCCGCACGCAAGCGGCGGAGGAGCCGGCGAGCTCCTGCACCCCTCAGCAGCCGGGGGCCTGTTTCCATGTTCTCCTGCGCCATCCCACCCACATTGCCAGCTCTAGTGCAGTCGCTAGACTTCACCTGGTTGCTTCACTTTACTCATGTTTACCCAGCCAGGTATGCCTCCGCACGCTCACACAGGGCCACATATATCTGGTATTTTCATTTGTTGCAACATTGCATGCATGGTAAATACATCTGTCCTACTGCAGTAAATCATCATTTTACAATGAATATATACCTAGATTATTACTCTAATGCTGATGTATTGAACCATTAGTATAAAAAAGCAAGCAGGTGATAAAAATGATGCAAAGACTCCTATAAAATGAGGAACAAAACCCAAACTACTGTAGCAAACATTAGCACTGAGATAAGTAAATTAGTGATTATTTCAGGGATAAATTAGCCAGTAAGATGGGTTATGTAAAGTATATGTTGCTGCTTATATCCATTTCAGTTGTGAGCTACATCTTCCAACATCTACATGCTATCAGTACAGTAATATGTATGGATATTTAAGGCTAGGCTACAACCATGACTCTGAGGCAATTGCCTTCCATAGAAGTCAGCACACCAGCAAATTTCATCCTTATTGACTTTGCTGTTTTTATACCTCACACTAATTAAAAACCCTACCATAAAAGTTGCTCTCTGATACTTTGCATAGAGTAAATATGCTGTGGGAATCCAGTATAACTGCAAATTTGCCTCTAAGTAGAAAATACTGTCGGTGACCCTGAAGAGATCAGTTTTTAGGCAGCAATACAAGGTATCCATGGAACAGAAAGATTAACTCTTCTCAGCATTTCAAGACTCCCAGTGAAATCAGATCTTCAGAGAATATGTATATCCTGAGTGATTTTGGAATCCAGACCTAAAATATGAAGAAACTTTCAAAGCAGGTCATTTATTTGACATAATTGTGTGAACATCCCTCTAAGCTGTGCAAACCAGAAAGATCATTTCAAAATATTAACTTATTTCTTGCTATCAACAACAATGCAATTAATTCCCCTCAATAAAGATTGTTTTTGCAAAAGAGCAATAAGGTGCCTCTGCAGGGGGCATCATTATCATTAAATAATCACACCCCAGGAGACGAGAGGCACTCTGCTGCACCATGTACATTTTAGCACTCCAGAGTATGATTAGTTTGCATTAACCACACCCCAGCATAGCTAATTGGCAAAAGATTCTATGAACTGAGATTTTATATATATATATATATGTACACATATATATTTTTGGAACTGACAGTGAGAAAGTGGAGTTTCTAGCTAGCCTCACCAAGAAAGGTGGCCAGGACTAATAAAGCTAGGCAGCGTCTTCATAAGGCTGCAGTCTAGGCAGAAGGAAACCATAACACCAACTTGCATCGGCAATGCATGTTAATATCCGCATTTTCAAAAAATTATGTGAACAAATCCCCATGCATAACAAGGAGTTATGACTTCAGGATGCTATGTTTTTCTATAAAAACCAAAACAGGCCCAGCTGTCCTGCAGATATATGCAGGAAAAGAGACGTACAATATTTTCATGGAATTGCTGCTTCTGATCTGCTGGATGTTTTATGTCAGTTTGGACAGTCTGCTGTGATTCATTACAAACTTTTAGAAATGGATGGATTTTTATTTTTATTTTCTAAGAATTTCATAGAACAGATAATTGCTTTATATGTAGCTTTTTTTTTTTTTTTTTTTTTTTTTTTTTTTTTTTTTTAATGCAGTAGCCTTTACCCCAGAAGGTGCCTGGAAATGAGATAGTCATACTGTGAATGGATGCTATGAGGATTACATTCTAGATCTGTCAACTTGCCCTTACTGAAAACAACATGGAAGAAAACTATGGAAGAACGATGTTTTTGTACGCAGTTTATTTGTGAATAAAGCAGAAAACATTGATTTCAAAGAAAATTGAACTGAAGCAGAAGTCATTGAACCATTGTTCCACAGTCAATGGTGAGCAGAAAGCTCACCATTTGAGATGAAATTCAAGCCTGCTTTGATAGCAGCAAGCATAATTTTGAAGACAATTGCGTAGGAACAGGATCAGCGTTGTGCAGTGCTGAATCAAGAACCACACAAAATTTAAGTGTCCTGAACACTGCCTGGCATGTTTCACTCTCACTAGCACATGGAATAGGCTTCTATATTTTAACTAACTGATTGCATTGGTTGTCTTGCTTTTTGAAGACAGATGTTGCAGATGTGCAAGGCTTCTACTTACCGTCCAGGTCTTTGCATCCTCCATTCTCAGTACCACTGAAAATCACATGCTTAGATACTCTCCTCCCTCAGAGACCCTACACCCATTCTAGAGTGAGAGCGCTCAGTACCACGGAAGGTGGGTAAAGCCTCCCCTCTGGAGGCCCGCCTGCCCCTTTCTGGGGGGGCACCTGTGCTCTGTGAGTTTCCATGGACATACGGAAACAGGGGCTGCAAGGGAGCAGTGCCTCTCCAAGGAGGACAGGGATACCACAGAGGTATCAGGTGCATACGCCCACTATATGGCCACCACGCTCCCCATGACAAAGAGGCCACATTCACTTGACGGTGAGAAACGGCAACCATAAGAGGTCTTTACTAAATGCAAGCCCTAGGGGCTAGGTAGGACCAGCAGTCCTATCTAGAGACAACTAGTGAGCAGCATTAGCCGCTTGTTTTACTAGCTTAGACTGTTTCTGTATTCCGTGCTGTTATCCATTTCTCCTAATCAGCATAAGGAAAAAAGATGGAGATTTTACGTAGGATATGCAGGGTGGATGCACAAAGTCTTACCGAAGTGTGCTGCATCCCTTTGCAGCAGCCAAGGATTTCACTCAAATTTCTCTCTCTGGGTTACAGCTTCCTCCCCGGGAGTGAGCTGCCACGTGGTGGTGTCATTAAAGCTAATTTAAGGAAGCTTCTCTCATTTACTGCCTTCTGATCAGACCAAGTTGAACAATGGTTGTTCAAGAGAATAAAACAAAAATGGGAAAAGGAATTAGAAATACAGGAATTCAAATGTAGCAAACGATAACATATGCATGAGTAAGCAATATACTTTTTGTTAATAGAGGTTATTTTATAATCAATATTTAAAGTAATTTTATCAGTAAGCATAACCGATACTTCATGACTACGTATGTGTAGGCAGTAAGCTATAGATTTATAAATATGAGGGTTATCATGACTTCAGTGTAGCAAGGCACAGCCGTTTTAAAATTGAAATTGTCAGATTTTATCAGTTATCTCTTTCCACAGGATAATGCAACTTTACAATTACTTAGCTCATAAAGAACTAATTTCATTCCGCTTCCAATAAATACTTTCAAAATAGGAGTCTATGGCAAGATTTCTTGAGTGGTCGAATCATGAACAATAATGGCCGTACAGAATTTGAAGGAAAGTCTTGATAATGAGATTAATACCTGCAGGCTTCCTACACAAAGATTCAGTTTTATAAGCAATTAATAATAACCTCTTCTTTTTATTTTTTGTATATTACAAAAGAAAATAAGTTATTGATTTCAACTGCAAAAATAACTATTTGCATAACATTGTTGATTGTATGTTGTACTAGCACAATCAGAATTAATTGGAGCAAAATATTTTATTTATTTTTTTAAATTGGTAAAGATTTTTATACATCTTAGCATTTGTATCTGATTACAACAGTCTGTTTACCAGCACGATTAAAAAGACAGATCAGATTACCATATTCGACAGATGTTGCAACATAAAGCCTTCCTGTTGGTACCTCTGTGGTGACTTGTGGGTAGATCTTTGAAAGCTTTCCTAAACTTGCAAACTTGATGAGTAACTACCACTGAGCTCTTATTACATTTGAGATAGCATGTTCTTAAATGTTGAGTAAAACTGCACACACAGTGACCTATGGGAACTTTGCTACGTATTCCCATTTAATTCACCTGATAAACCCAGTTCCTCCCTCTGTGCTTGTATGCGTGCAGAAGTTAATGGCGCAGAAGGGCATTCATAGCATCTAAGTTCAGTCTACCTAAATAGCTGATGAAGGAAGATTGTCTACCTTTAGGTGGTGCTTTAAATCTTAAAGCTCTTTAAGAGTTAAAACAAAAACAAAAACATTCTCTAACTTGTCTTTAACTTGCAAGTAAGACAAGTCCAATATCTACAAGACAGACAACCTGGAAAAGCTCTTCATACACATTAGGACAAAGCTGGAATTCTATCATGAAACAAAATAATTGTATGCACCGTACTCCTTTCTCCATTCAATACATTTCTAAACATCACATTTGCTATGAAACTAGATATAAACCTCTTATTTTGTCTTTAAATTGTATGCATGATGATCTTAAATGACATGTTTTGTAAGAACAGCTTTTCTACAAATATAATGGTTTCAAATGTAAAGCTAAGACAACTTAGTGATACCTCTTTTAAGGTCATGAACTAGTCCTGCAATATACTTCACTCATTTAAAAATTTATATTTGAACTGAGGGCCTGAAGTTTGAGTCAACAGCAAATCCTGTTTCCCAGACTGAAAGACTTTTTTCAGTAGTTTGTTTTCTAAATGAATTTAGCATGAACCAAATCACTGACATCACCCTGAGCCATAGCTCACCTACCATTTCACTCCAGCCACGAGCAGCTGGACAAGCACACTCATTTTGCTGGGCTGCTTGTCCCCGAGAAATACAAGCCGCGTTCTGCTCAAAACAGCAGCAGCATCAACATACTGTAGCTGGGAGATTGGGAGAATACCAGCTTATTAGATGATGAAATAGATCATTTCATGTGCATCTTAAGAATTCCCAAATTCTGAGAAATCACACTGAAACCAAGCAGTTCTCAGCACTGGGGCTCTGCTCCCTGCGCGTTGGTGTTTCACAGTTGGCAGCAAGCTCCAACAGAGCTTTCCAGCCACTTCCAGGATCGCTCTTCTCTACCCAGTCGCTTGTTTTTTCAAGGCTTTTAAGAACTTCATTTTTAACCCAGCTCTCCTCTTTGCTGAATTTGGCTGGAATTGAGCAATTGGATTAAAAAGCATTAGAGGAGACAGGCAGAGACACAGGCACACAGTTGCATCAAGCCTTGCTCTCCACAGCATCTGCTCTGGATCTACCCTCCCCTCCCCAGGTAGATCAGAGTATTTGGTTCATGATTTTGTCTAGCTAGGGTATATGCACAGATTTCCGACTGTCACCAATTCAGGAAAGGGATCTCACTGAAAACCTGATAGTTTTTCTCAGGTTTGACTTCCCTGAACAACCACTATGTGAGATAGATACAGCCAGAGGATTAACCAGACAGCTTTCCCCAGCACCCTCCCCACAACACACACACATATAAGGGGGGGGGGGGGGTACATACACACGCATTTTGGGGTGAGTCACAGACATTAGAATTTCAAGATAAATCTCCAACAGACTATCTGGGACCATCTGATCCCCCACTAATCGAAAGGTTGAACTCACTAACAGGAAAATGCATTTTAAACTCAAACAGATAGAGCAAATTCTTGAATTTCAGCTGTTTTTAGCATTTGAAGTCCCTGACAGACTGGCTAGTCATCCAGCATTAACAAAAACAAAACAAAGTGACATGGGACCGGTCCACGCATACAAGAACTACATACACAGAAAACAGAGGAGAAAAATTCAGTAAGAAACGAAAGGAAAATTCTAAGTACCTAATAAATCTGAGAATTTCATAAACATTTCACACAGAGGAAAGAAACAAAATATGGCAACTAAATTATGCATTCAGGATCATATGCATAACTGGGATACTTTGCACTTGGATTTCGGTGAATGCTGCTTTTAATTCCATTGCAGATGTTCGTATTCATAACACGGATGGTGCCCAAATTTAGCCAATATCAGACTGCTTTTATATGTATACTACAAATATCAAATGCCTACAGAAGAGGCTAGAATGAAAAACTAGAGAATGTAAACTGGACCGTGAAAGAGAAAAAGGAGAATAGATGAAAAACATTTTTAGAAACATCAGTTCTTGGAAAATCACTATTAGCAAATTATCGGTCCCTTCTTCAAATAATAAGACTTTTAATCATATGCAAAAAAATAATCAATTGCATCTCATTTTTTTAATCTTTCTTTCGCCTTTATATTTTATGTACAGTAACTCACATTTCTCAGCCCACTGTGTAGCTATGAACTGAAATCAAACATTCAGACAGTAAATGAAGCTGCAGTTTGTATTTATAATGCTCCTATAACTATGTATACATATATATTATACAATCTCAATCTCTGTTAAAAAAAAGAGGCTGTTCAATAGAAAGAGATCATTTTATTAAAAAATCATGAATGCAACTGCACTCATTCAACCTTAGAAATGTTTTGATGGCTTTTCAGCACTGCAATATATTTAGTTGGGAATATGTCATTAATATAAACAGCAGAATAGAAACTATTAAACTAACACAATTTAAAACTGAGCAAACCCAAGTATTTGATTAAAGTTTTTGTACATTCTATACACTTGAACAGGTAACATAGAAGCATAATATTTTTGTTGATTTTTAATTTGTTAGAAGCATTACATCTGAAAAGCTAAATTTTCAGTAGTTTGTATTTAGAAATTAGAAATCGGGTCTTACAGGAGCTTATTTAGCCTGATTTTCCTAGCTATATTCTGAATTTCAAGAGAAGTCTAAAACAAAAAGCAGTAATGAAGCGCACTGTGGGAACCATCTCCTTTGTCACAAATCAACACTCCATTTGCCGAGTTCGAGTCAACGTGAGTACATTTGGTGACTTTCAGTGACAAAGACAAAATCCAATTCCATATATATTTAATGGATACAAAATTTTCTAGAAGATTTGCAAATAAAAACACTATGGTTACAAAGGTCATGCATTAATACGTAGTCTAGCCTTTAATGGATGTGTTTATTTTTCTAGACTGAGTAATTAGCTGAGCATTTTTCCCCAGAATAACATTGCATTACACAAATGCAGGGAATTGCTTACTAAAAACAATTTAAATTATACCTCATATGCAGTATGTGCAATAACTATGCTCCTGTCTCTAGGATATTAGGGGTAAATTTTCGAAGCAGTGCACAGAACATAATCTTGTTATTTGCTAACTGGATTTGTGTGCTTAAGACTCACACATCGCTTTGAAAAATTACCCCCTCAGAAGATTGACCTGTGCAAGGAACTGAAGTTTTAAACCTGGACTGAAACTGAAGTTGTAACCTAGCTTGGCAGCAAAGAGTGGTTCGGTAAGATGACTTACTGTAGTAATATTACCGTTTGAATGGCCAAATTAAAGAAACTAATTCTTATTCTAATCACATCCATTGGAATTCTGATATGCTGACACCCAAAATTATGGCTCTGTCATTAGAGAGAGAATGAGTGGGAATGTTTTGAAATTTTTTTCTGTAAATTATGAAATAGACAGTGGCCTAAATGATAAGATATGACATTTTTGTTTTTTGATTATACAGTTAAAAGTTTTTAGTACTAGGCTCAATTTCAAGGGTGAATTGCATCGAAGTGGATATAATCCAAATGAAATACCTTTAAGATTCTTACTTCCTAAACTATTAGAGATCTATCATGTCTCCTGCATGAAGCCTCATTTTCATGTTAGAACAGATGGGCAAAATTGTCATTAACAGAAACTGACAACTCTAAAACTGAAATATAGATTTAGAAAGGAATCTAATGAATTAAATCAATGTTATTGCAATGAAAGCCAAAGAAATTAATAGTGATTTGTAAAGTTACCCTGTATTTTAACCTCAGTATATTTTAGTCAGTGCAATTTTAACATTCACAATACCTTTTCAGATTCATTGTTAATGTCTTACTGCGTAATACAGTCTTGTCTTAATATATCATCTGTCCTTAGGAGAGTGAGTATTTTGGGCTCTGTTCAGCCAGACTAGTCTGCGAGATGCTGAGAAAGGAGACAATTCCCAATTTAGCTGCATTTCCCCCTATACTGCAGCACAGAGGTAGCGGTGGCACTGTAATGTTTCATGCACTTGTAGAGCAGACTCGTGATTACACATTTCTAATCAGAATGGCTTACGGGGATGCATTGGCTCAAAACTCGCTTCAGTCCAGACTCAGTTTCTGATAAGCTTCTTTAAAGGACACATTTCATTTATTTTCAGCCCTCTAGTTCCAAAATAAAATATTTTTCAGCTAATATATCTTGATAGTTTTGCTTCATTTGTGTACCTCATACAGCAGTCAGATTCCTGATGTATCACGTGCATAGTCCCAAAAGAGGACAAGTGCCTTTGTATTGTCCAAGGACATTTTGTTGTGAAGACTATGGAAGCTTGAAGGCAACATATGACACTGCTGTAAATTAATTACTGTAGTCATAAGACTTGGCCGAAGTTGCACGGGGAGCAGGAGCAGCACAACCGAAAGCCATCCCAGGATGAACGGCTGCAAACTCTGGAAGCTAAATCAGAACCATTCTCAACCTTCTCATGTTCACAAAGCTTTGTGTGGCCTCTTCTAGGCACCTTTTTTTTTTTTTTTTTTTAACAAGATAACTGTTTCCCATTTAACCTTCTCCCACCCCCCCAAAAGGGCTGTTTAAAGCTTTTTGCCTTACAGACCACCCAAAAAAATTATATACAGCCCCTTTACTTTTGCGCATATAGGTATGCAGTTAAATTTAAGTAGTGTCAGTGTTATTCATACTACAGGGCTAGAAGTAACAAGCAAACTACATTTAAAGTATACTCCAATGCTAAAAGTAAATTCCAGAAATTGGTGTTGAAAGCTCTCACCAATCAGGCAAATTCAACATGAGAAACAGACTTATGCCACTGCTGATATTAAAATGGATTAAGAAAAAAGAAATATACTTGATATCTTTATCAGTAACAGAAGGACAGGAAGATTTCAGAAAACAGGAAGAAAGTAATATTTGAGCTGAATCCTTTAAACCCAATTATCTGCCATTTTTAGCTGTATTTCAGGCCACAACATCATAAAAATGTAGCTTTGCATGTCTGTTTTAGCAACTGCTGTTTATAACATCATGCAAGACCAATAACACATCTGACTGTACAGGAGTATTTATTCAATTGTCTATTTTACCCAATAAAATCTTGACTATATGTTTTCTCCTGGCTAGTTTGTATCATCTCCCAGTCCTTATTTTCTTGTCATCTTTTTTGATTCTCTTGCTTTTGTAAGCCCAGCAGTCCTACCGCACGCACCTTGATTTTCAGCTTCCTTAGCCAGAGGGCAAAACCCAGACAAGGTGCAATGGCAGAGCAGGCACGCGGGATGCCAGCGAGCACCGGGGTGTCCCAAGGGGACGACGGCAGGAAAGACAAAAGGTAGAGTGAGGGGAAGGAGAGGTCTCTAACTTTGGTCATGAGTCACACCAAAACGCAAAATGTCTTTTTAATTTCTATTAAGATTCTTGCAGAACCTGGCCCTTGAAACAGGCTCATCATACTGGTTCAGGAATTGCTTAAGGACATACAGTCTTCGGATCCAAAGAGCCATCGGCTGACCAAAAACCAGCTCAACACACATGCATGCAAAAGAGGAAACTAACATCAAGTGTTTTGAAAAATATGATCTGTGGAATAGAAAGAATCAGAAATTTATTTCTAAAGCTCAGAGACTTAATAATGAAGGCAACATTGAAAAGATACTTAAAGAGCATTACAGACAGAGTAAGGGTTTAAAGAGCTATTTTTAGTAATGTTCAATAAAACATGCATCTGCTATATGTTTTTGATTTTATGAGGAAGCTTTTTCTTCTAGACACTACAGCAGGTTCATCAAACCTCAGTCTAATATAAATCATCTGATTGAAAAATGCAACAAACAGGATCCCACCCCAGAAACCATTTTTTGTTTCAAAATTTCCATTTGGATTTACAGGCTGAGGATCAAGCCAAGTAAAAATACAGCATGCTATTGAAATAGAGACGTTTTATTAAGAGCAATCTCTTGCCAGCAATATCTGTTATTCTCCCCACATGCAGCAAACTTGCACATACATTTTTTAAATGCAACTAACCTTTGTTTATTAAACAAATCAATCTAAAATAGAAACTGTGATTTTAATTGCAGTTTTGCATTTAACAAGGCAGGATGAAGATCTCGCTGGGAATTTCCCAGGTGCTTTCCCAGCGTCTAAATGCTTTGGACCCTACAAGGATCCCAGGGAAGGTTTCCGCCCTTTCTTTGCACTTGGAGCACCGCGTTCAGATTTGAGGGACTCGCCCTCACCCTTCCTCGCCGCGTTGCTGCCTGCTGCGTTCCCGTGCACGTGGCACCGAGCGGGCTCCGGCCGCGGGTGTCGGGGCTTCGTCGCCAGCGCTCACCCCCCTGCCCTGCTTGCAAAAAAGCACCTGTCTCCACGGGACTGCTCAGTTCAGCGCAGCTTTACAGACCAGCCGCTGCCTGAAAGACGCGTGCAACACGCAGCCCTATTTCACTGTGTATGATTAGTGCTAGACTAACTCTTCAAAGAGAAGCCAAAGCTACTTCACTAATTTAGTCACATACAATATTAGATCTTTGAAATATGCCTTACGTACAGCCTGCATTACCTTTTACAGACAAATACAAAAACATGGTCAACATTTGCAGTAAAATTATCATAGAAATGCCATCTCAAACCTTATTTCCTTTTACAATGTGCATTTCACAAATAACTTGTATTAAAATTATGTTTTACAGGGTTGAAATAGAAAACAAATACTCCTAGTAATTTAAACAGGCATTTGCATAACATGACTAAAAACATGCTAGAGAAAGTTCTGCAACTGGAAGACTGAAGTAAAAATACAGATATGGTGATTTTAACACTGAATGTAAAATGCCTTTTAGCTGTCACAATTAGTGAATTAAAGTGTACTTTCATCAAAACCATTCTAACATTACTATTCTTGCTCTTATGCACCGCTTCCTGCTTCGTAAGCGGCGTAACATTAGTAACAGGTAAATCACAGCTTTCCAGAAAACCTCTTCACTGAAGCATCACCCAAAAATATTACCTTATTCAAGCCTTAGCCTTGCAAAAAGCACTTCCTATAATGACGAATTGTGATTTACAAAGCTACACTGTTGCTCAGAGTTTTAAGATTAATTATGCTTTGTGTTTAAACACTGGATTTAGCTATTAGGCTGGGGGGTTCACGGGCACCCAGACAGCGGAGGGGATGCCGCAGCCCTTGGGTCGCGGAGCAGCCGGGAGCTGGGTGCCCCGGGGAGGCGCGGGACAGGGCACAGGAGCGCCGCGCCACACGGAAGAAGGCGTCATGGATTCACGGGGGTGAGGTTAAAAGCAGAAGGAAAGGTCTGATTCAAGAACAGCAAGAGACACCGAGGCAGAGGCGGCCGCGAGTGCAACAGGCAGCACCTTCTGCTGCTTGAGGGAAGGAGAGAGCAGCTCACTGGACACGGAAATAAGATTACCGAATGCATTTCGGAGAGGCCACGTTGGATACCAACTTCGACTAGCTTAGGTCAGTTATTTTAAGCCTTCCAGCATGTAAACGCCATGTGGAGAAGTTCTGTGACAGCCCACAGGAACTTGCAGTCTCGTTTAAAAAAACTGCGCTGTCCTCCACAGATTCCTAAATATTTTAAACCCTTCTCCATTGCTTGTTCATCAGGTGATGCATATTTGTTTCAGCAGTTTTTCTTAAAAACGCTCAGGAGATCAAGAAATGGGTTGTTCTGTGCTTTACATTGATTCACACTATTTCCTTGTAATTCCAAAATACCAAATTCAGAAAACTGCCAAGAAAACAAAGCAGGAAATGTTTGTTTTGCGGTATGTTGCGTATGCTCTATGGTATCCAAGAGCACAGAAGAAACGGAAGATGCTGCAGTCCTCCGTCTCTCACTCCTTAGCAGAGGCACAAAACCCAGCAGTACTATAACTTCCCATGGAGTACCCAAATGCTTTTTCTTTTAACCTAGTAAATAGAGTCTCCAGCTTTCACATGCCACTTGTACTCTTCAAATTAAAGTAAGATTTCATCAGCAATAAACAAACAGATAAAGCCATGCCTATCACATGACAACTAACCTCAAACTTGACCAGAAAGGTTTATAAACCTTTGCGAAGTTTGGGGGTTAAACAGGTCAGTTTGCCTTTGCCTCTACCTTTGCAAGAAAACTCCAGAACCAGACAACTTTTAGTTTGTACTTTCGAAGATTGTTCAAGTGTCTTTTACCGCCAAATAAACCTGATGTTCACATCACTTTTGAGGCACCAATTTCCTTCTAAGCTTTTTTTCCATTCTCAACTACCTCCACAAAAATGATACCAATGATTAGTTAAGTTTATTAGTGATAGCTTGGTGATTAAAAGGAAGTGAAACGTACTTCTGACACTGCATATTCTCGAATACAGTGTTATCAAAAACAAACATTATCCCTCAGTCCAGAAACTGGCTTTAGGACATTGAGACCTATATAGCTGGAATGCAACTCGTTACAAAAGTCAACATAGCTTCTTCCCTATGGCTTTCTCATTTTTCCTTTCACCAGAAGTAAACCTTTATGTAGGAAAAGCCTTCCAGGGACTCCCCTCTCTCCCACCCCCCGTGTTTGAGAACAGATATTAGTGCACCATAAAGGCTCTAACTTTATTTTTATTCCAACTCCAGATCATGGAACAAAAGCTGGCTTATATAATTCTGTTAATATTAAAGACAGGTGGAGAGTGGTACCTTTCTTGCATCAATGGTCTTAAGGCCGAGTGAGAATACTTATGTTTGAGGTTATGCTCCAAAAAGTTAAAGCCAATTTCTGTTCACTGAAACCTTTGTAACACTATCAATGATGAAAGCAGTTATGTGAATAGCATTTTTTTTCTACCCAGACCATTATCTAAAATGGTTAAAAATATCTGTGCTTTTAACGGACTCCAGCACATCTGCTTCAAAAATACAGATTTTCCTAGCAAAGCTATGAAAGGTGATCATGGGTGTTAATGCATGCTACTGAAAAAAAAAACAAACAAAAAACCTTTACAGCATTTGGAAGGAGCTAATTCTCAGCCTAAGAACAGCTGCAAGGAAAAAAAAAACCCCAAAGGTGAGCATCCTAGCATCATAGGAGAGTGTTTTTTTTTTTTTTTTACTCACCTCTCCAGTGCCTTTTAAGGCTAGATAAAGGATATTCTCCAGAAGAAATACTTCAGAAATGAGAAAAGGCCTCAAAAACTGCCCTGGGAAGATAGAATTAGCTTCTCAGGGGCATATGTCAGCTTTGTACCCCACACACTTGCACTCAGATGTTATTAGATACTGGCATTTATATTTCCAAGTATGCAAGGGACACATGTACACTAGCAGAAGCACCAGGTCTAGAGGGCACCATTATATTCCTATTTGTTTCCCCAGATACAACAGGCTACAAATACATGCTATTGATTGTTATTTGTCTCATACCGCAGACATACAGCCCTAGAATTTTTATCTTTCATTTGTAGTTTCTCTATTTTAATTCTCTGCCACTGAGTGTGCAGCTAGTCTGATTATTCCCAACTTAGGTCCCCTCACTTGAAACAGATCTCACCTGAAGCTATTTCATTGAAAAGGCCAGTTACCAAAATATCACTCAGAACTTGAGAAAATATTCTCAAAATAAAAGCTCAAGATGGAAAGACCAACTATCGTTAAGAATTTCAAAGCCCCAGAAGTCCATCTTTGAGCAATAACTCTTTGCTGTTTCGATCTCCCAGCCCACTAGAAATTCCTTGGGCAAAGTCAGGATAAAGACCCCAGTTACCTCCGCTTTGTGTTTGCAATACCAATTGCAGCTGTGAATTGATGAACCATTATTGATGTTACAGATCAATGAGATTAAGCATGTGCTTAACTTTAATCACATAAATAAGTCCATTGCTGAATCTGGGCAGGATTATTCATCACTGGGCAGAACTGAGCTCTTTCTGTATAATTAACACCTCATGTGTTTTGCCATGGTCAGTGGTTGTCACATGTGGTGTGAAGAAGTTGTGTATACTAAGAACAAAGTTCAGATTCTAGAGTAAAGTGCATTCTTATCTGACAAAGCTTAGCATGTCAGGAAAGAGCCTGAAATTATCACCGTTGCTCAGTCTTTGGTTTCCTCTAGCAATGGGATATAGAGTCAAGTAGGAGAAGGAAATCTCCTACTCCTCCATTCAGGTCAGAGGACCTGAATGAATTAATATTTGTGTACTTAACCAAGCTGTAAGAATGTGACTGCTGGATTCAGCTTTCCTGTCCATTAACATTTTTATACTTTCTAGATAAAGTCTTGAATTGAATATTGAATATTCCCCACCCAACACACACACACCAAAGTGCTATATTTAAAGCTGATATTCCTAGAATTTAAATTAGATCAAAATACTTTTGTGCAAAAGATCTGATCATTTTATGACTTCTTTTAAATCTTAGAGCTAGGCATGTTTGACACACTAGGAGAGTTTCCTCAAAGTTTCTAATTGTTCAAATACAGACCAAATGCTACATTACTGCTTAGTGCATCTTCACTAATCATCACTGTTGAGGAATGCATTTGAAAAAGTTTAGGAAGTTTTGAGGGTCCTTTCTTAGTGATACAACAAATCTCACAAGTTAAGAGTATCTCCATGATTAAATAAACATTTCATTTTATGCTTTATCTCAGCTGAGTTGACAAAACACAAAAGAGCCATAAAGATGACTTGATGAATAAAAATAGACAAGAGCAAGAAAAAGCAGATACAACTGAAGAGAAAAACTTGCACATATTTTTGTTTCACTCTTTTTAATTGCTTAGAAGTTATCTGTTACAGGACATAAATATCTGAATTGATTTTCAATGCTAGACACCGCAATTCTGGAAGGGAAAATGGTATTTTTTAAAATTGGAAAACTTCAATAAAAGTCTGCAAGCATTTTGATCCCACTGAAGTAAACATCAACATTCTGCTTTGCAAAATGCAAAGCCCTGTTCAGCTCCTGATCCGTTTGTCTGTTACTCAGGAACGGGATCGTGTGATCATTTCAAGAGCGGTATTTCATTTGTGGATTAAAATAAGAGAAAGCACATTCACAAGAATAGCAATACCAGCACAAACACCTTGATCGTATACTGCTAGCATCATATAGCATTAGAAGCTTGAAGGGAAAGAAAGAAAGAAAAAAGAAAAAGGAGAGCCAGCAGGCACGCGTGCGCACAAGAGAGCACAGACCACACTCCAGCAGTGTTTCCGCACCCCAGAATAGGGTGGAACGAGCAGAACTGCTTCCCGAAAGAGCAGAGCTTGGAATTTTCAATTCTCTGGCCACAAAGCTACCTTCTTTACCAGAAAAAGATTAAAGAAAGATGACTTTGCATTACTGAAGTTGACAGGAAGCTCTTACAAAGCACAAATATCAAAGAACAAAAAACCTAGCCTTCAGTAGTGCATAAACTGCTTGAGGGTAAAGCCTTAACCTGGAGTCAGTCATAGTCTTTAATGGCTCACATTTGCACCAATTCGCAATTGAGAAAGAGGAGCCTTCACTGAGCACATTGCACAAGAAGCTGGTCTCCAGCCTGGCAGCGCTCATGGAGCCAGCGTGATGGAACTGTGAAAATGCATACTAAGTGCAGTAGGGGAAATAAAACAGCAAAATAGACCACAAATAAATACATTGACTAAGTGTGAGTAAGAAGGACTTTGCCAACTGTATGTATACGCCAACATGCTCTTGCTCCGACATATCCGGAGAGGATCCATCACTCAGAATGTGCCTTGTGTCCCATGAAGGACAACAGGCAGCAGATAAATCTGGTCTAGTCCATATGCTGTGGAAGAAGACTTTTTCCTAGACTAAAGATTAACTGCAATTGTCAGAAACCTTAACAGGGGCCAATGTAAAGATAATTTCAAACTTACAGAAATTCTTAAACACTTCATCATGCCTTGTCATAAAGCAATATTCACATGCAAAAGCTGGATTTACTGTTAGAGTGTCTTCAGTAAAATGCGGACAGAGAAATACACTTAAAGCTGAATTAGCTTGCCTTTCCCAGTGGTCTTGACAGCCTGACAAAAAAGCAGCAATGCCACTGCCCAACATTAAATACAATCTACAAAGACCAAAACACACAGCCTGAAGGCAGAAGCCAGGACAGTGTTTGCATTCCCTTTGAGGTGACACATTCCACACCCAGACTGTAGTCTCCCAATAACACATACCACAAAACATAGACTGACTGTACTTAACCTCTGATTTTCTTTCGTTTAGAGTCTCTCCCTTCTTCCAAACTCTTATTTCACCCTGGGTTCTTCAGCAGTCCCTCCCCTCCTCATTCAGCACCGCTCTCTGAAATATTCTTTCTTTTTGTAAAGAGGACCTTGTCATGCATTGCCATGGCCCTAGCCCACCTCCAGGAAGAGCCGTAGCATCCCCGGCACCCATAGGCCGGTCGGTAAGCCCACAGAAAGGCTCCGCGCCGCAGTAGAGATGACCGAAACAGAGAGGGAGCAGGGCAGATATGAAGCTCAAAGTTCAGTCCGTGCCTTGGTGGGGCTGGATGACCACCAGCGTGGGCAGGCTGCCCACAGCTACACATTGCTCTGCAGAACAGCACAAACGGACTGAGTTACTGAACATTAGCTACTATACATGTGTGCGTGTGTGTATATATATATACACACACACATATGTACAAAAATTTACAGCAAGAAAAGAGTCTGCTAGAGAGATTATATGAACAGAGGAAGCATGCCAAAACCGGCTGCTGTTTAATTTCAGCATACAGAGCACTGCCTCAGGTACAAACAAAAGTCTTGAGAATCCCATTTAAAGCTCTAATCAAGTTCTTCATTCATTTTCTAATTTGTAGAGCCTGATCCTGCAACACCCAAATGAACAGGAAACAGGAAAAGAGAAGAGATGGGGCCCAGGCCACGGTTCACCTGTAATGCTCTCCCGGTATGCTGCAGACATCCAGGGTAGCAGTTTATCCAACACAAGTCAGCACAAAACACAGAAATACCCTCATGGATGAATGTGGTGACTGGCAGCACTCCCACAAGGGCTTAGCAGCAGCCCTGCAGCACAGTGTGCTTTCCTGGGGAAACCCCATGAGCTCAGGCCAGCTACAGGACGCCCCTGCCCACCTTTGCAGACCAGACCACTGGGCTCTACCTGGGCTGCTGTGCAGGACAGCTGCACACGCAGGAGGCGCGGGAGATGGGGGAAGGCAGACAGTGATACCTTACCCTGAGCACGCAAGATACACCAAGTCCCAAGTTGCTTCCAAGCAGCGCTGAGCACCCGTGGGGACCAAGGGACAGGGCACACGACTCACAGTGGTAGTGATGACCTACATCACCATATGAAAGCAATTTTACTTCCTTTAGCTGCCTTTCTGCCTCACTGCCTTTGAACTTCTGGGGTGTCATTAGCATTCTAATATTTCATTATAATGTTTTAAACAGTGCCAGAAGCCTGGTGCCCAGCCCTGGCACTGGCCCAGAGGTGCTGGGTGGACAACAGCAGTCAGCCCAGCACTCATCTTTGCTACCATCCAAAGGTGGGAAGTAGTTTGGACAGACATACTAATGCTAGCTAGAAGAATGGTAGGTCAGATACCAACATCAAAATGTCTGCTGGGTCACCATGAGAATGAAACAGCTACTGATCATGGGGTGATTTTGTCTGCAGCCAGCTCTGGACTATCTACTCGAGGCATTCGTACAATGCGGGCCCCTGCTGCAGACAGTGCTAACCACCCAGCAAGCTGGCTTCAGAAACTGTGCTTACTTTTTTCCCCCTCCATTGTTTTCTAGCAAGCTGCTTTTAAATTACAGTGATCAAATGAGCATGGACAAAGTCCAACATACTATCAAAATGACCATCCTAACAGGTGTCTTATATGTCACTAAAAGTTGTCATTAGTCTTTTGAGTAAAGACCCAATGTGCTTCAAATAACTTTCTCCTCTTGTTTAAAGAATGACTTCTTTTAATCACTACTGAAAAAATAAACAGGAGATCCTTCTTTTCCATCTTGTATTTTTAAATGGATTCAGATGAATAATCAAGAGGAAATCTCATCACTTCTTTGCTCTTATGAAAGATCTCAGATGGAAAATACCCAGTGCTCTCTTGTTGTCAAAACTACAGCAATTAAAAAAAGTGATCTTAAGAGATAGAGCAGTGATGCTTCACCTCACTGTTCAAATGGGGGTTTTCATTAAAGCAATGCTGAAGGTTTTTTTTTCAGAGGAATGTTTTTCCTGGCTTCAGCCTTTAGGATACCAACCATCTAGAGAAAACTTTTGACATAAGGATGAGTGCTACTATAGGTAGCACTTAATCCTTTAAGACTGAAGGATTAAGCCAGTTGACCAGGAAGAGAAATTAGATTTAGCGCCTGGAAAATGCAGAGCACTTTGAACCTTACCGTTCCCCGTTTTTAGTCCAGACAAGAACATTTGTACAGAGTTTAGTTTCTGTATTCAATAGAAAAATAAACAAGTTTGTACAGGTCTAAAACAGATTACAAAAGTCCTGATGAGGAGATCATACCAAAATACTGCAGGATGGACTAACATACATTTAAGCTAAAGGTGGAGAAGTCTTGAGGGGGTCTTAGTGACTCCATGACAAAGAAATGTATGCCATGAAAATAAGGTTAACACTCATTAGAAAGAGATTGAGAGATTAAGAGGCAATACAATAAAATCAGGGAGAGAAATGTGTGCCAGAGCCAAAGATGGTGACATGTTTTGTAACTGTTTAATACCTTAAGTGATTCAGTAAATACACATTATACTGATGGATTGATCTCTTCATCAGTGGCAAGTGTGAAAGGAGTGGGCTGGACGTGGTAGCAACACACAAGACTTGGAACAGAGAGCACAGGCTAGTATAGGGAAAGAAAAAACCCAGTGCAGACACCACTTATCTAGGGGGGAAAAAAAGTCTTCCACCCCTAACAGGACTTTGCCATTTTCACATTGTGAAGCTGTAGTTAGCGCTGTGCTCTGTGGCATAGACTCCTCTTTGACTTTCAAAACATCCTGGCTTCACATTCACTGTTCTGGGCACTCCTCAGATGAGCAAAGTGTGCAACAGTAAGGTACAAGTTCTGTAATACAGCAGTTACTATTATTGATTTAACTGGTTTGTTTATTCCTATGCTTAATTGGTTATGGTAATGGCATTTTAATCCACATTTCACTTGTATGTGGCTGATAGCACAGCACTTTTGTGTGGCTGCAGTGACATTTTCTCACCATTACTATTTGTCATCAAGGATTAGTCCAGCACTGTGATGCTAACTGACAATGCCAAATGTTTTGTTTAATTAGGTATAATTTAAACTATAGAGTATAATTCCATAGCAATAGCTGATATGACTTTTATTAAATAGGTAAAACCATGAAAATCCTTTAATCAAATAGTGAAGATTTCCATCATCTCTTAACATCAATACTTAGCATTTCTAAATATTCAGACAGAAGATTAATGAGAACTGAGCAAACAAACCTGTTAGGGAATTTGTTTGGGGGAAAAAAAAAATCACCTTTAAAGTTTATGCCAAGTAGCAGAGTGCCGTAAGATCCAAGCAACTTGATTACCCAAGGTATTCCTGCTTAGAAATAGCCCATCTATCACAATCAAGAAAGCTTCAACTACAGACACCCCGTTTGTCTGCCACAAAGGGACATCAGTCTGCAAGTCATTTCCAGAGAATAGTGGTCAGCAAGATACAGGTATATCCTAAGTGCCTTTGGGCCACTCATTCTCCCAACTATCCTGAAGTCCAAGTAACACATACTTCAAACAAAATATTAAGACATTAAACAGGACCTCTCCTCTGTCTGCTCCTGCCCAGGCCATGAACTCTACCTGCAGGAGCTGGCATGGCCCACTTGTGCTCAGTTCCAGGTCTGCCCAAAGGGAGTGAGACTTTGCACTAAGCCACGATTTTATTACCACCTGTGGAAGCCAGGTTCCCTGGAGAGCGAGTGAGCCAGGAGTGAATGCCAGGAGCCTGGCAGAGCTCCTCAGGCTTCTGAAGGAAGTCCCCAGCCTTCACAGCCCCACCACAGCCAGGAGCACTTTTTACTCCTTCAGTGCTGAATGCTAGTTTCTGACTTCTTGGTCCAAACCTGTCACCTTCCAGCCTTCTGTTTCCCTCTGCCCTTTCTTTATCCAATTTCCTTTTTTCCCCCTCCCACTAGAGTCAATTCTCCCTTCCACTTCCATTCCTTTAATTTATTCACCCCTCTGACACTCTCCACTTTCCTCCCATCCCACCTTGCTCCCAGATTAATAATTTAAACAAAAGTCAAAAAGCAAAATAATCCTAAATTAAACTTGCCATCTGTGCTATTATTTAGCTACATCAGACTGCCATTTCTTCCCTCTTTGTTGCTTTGGGCAATTTAAGTCTTTCTGATACAAGCTTCATAGGGTGTGAACGCTGTTTCCCCACGTCCCGGGGTTCGTTCTTGAGCAGAACTTCATCACAGAAAACTGCAGAGTAGAAACCATCCAACTACATATTTTGTGCCAGAAAAATGGCACAGGAGTGTGCTGCAGCTGCTTCCGCGGAACGCACTCTGTGTTATAATTAGGATTAGAAATATTTTACAAATAAGAAAATTTTAGGCTGCTGTAGGAAACAAATTGCATTCGAATGCCGTATTCGAGAAGCGTTCATCATGCAGACGTTGAAGGGCAGCAGGCACACGCGGCCAGGCTACCTCCTGTCGCAGCTCAGGTGCAGGGAGCAGGGCAGCAAAATCTGTGCTGCAAACAGCATCCGAAGCTGGCGATGGAGAAGGGGACTCCTGCTCCCGTCATTGCACCTGGCCCCCACGTCCTCCACACACCGCGGAGCCCCCCTGCTCCACGGCCTGCCCATGGGAAGGCCCTTGGGAAACGCGGGAACTGCCTTCTCCGGACGCGGCGCCGGGAGAGCGCGGAGCAGCCCCTCGCGCCGCAGGGTTCCCACAGGGCTTCCCACCCCGCGCAGGAGTTTAACCGCACACGCGTTGGAGAACGCAGACGTGCGCAGGACAAGGCTTTCCCATCTTCAGTGCTTTGAGGTGCCTCTGTACCTTTTCGTACAATTTAAGAGGTCAAATTTGGCACAAAGACAGACGAGATTTTCAAAGTGGTGACAGAGTGGAGAGAGAGAAATAGAAATGCTCCCTGGCTTTGACACACATAGGGAAAGACCTAGAAAGAAGCAAGTCAATGGAGAACCTTAAAAAGAGGCTTTTCCAAGTGTCTCTGCAGGGCGAGAAAGCCTACAGAGATTTTCAAGAACGTAACACAACACACACATATGCACATACATACCGTCGCTTCTAGATCCTGCCGAGAAGGCAAGCTGCTGCATTGTGCAGAGATTCAAAATGTAGAAAATCAATTGTAAATCACAAGTTCTGGATTCTTTGAGATGAAGTGTAATCTGATTTACAATGTTACAAAAAGAAATTAAAGTTAATTCCAACATGATTGTGGGTATACCGCAATTTAATATAACCATGCTGTGGCCTTTAAATCTCTGCATCGCAATATGCCAACAGTCATTACTTCTTTAAGTTTCATATTTTATTTTAAACTATAAATTGGAAATATCACATAGCTTGTTATTTACATTTTAGAATTAGGATCTTTGCTTAGAAGCACAGTGCTCTACGGTGTAATAAGATTATCGTGCAACTACCACATAGTCAGGGTAGTTAAAGGCACTCTACTTCACCTCATCATTTTTTCTGCTTAAATATTATGCCACATTCTGATTAATACCAGACCAATAAAATCATCTTAGCAATCTGGTTAGAGTCTTTTGTCTACCCAGATGGCCTGCAATGTTAATGTGTGACAATTTCAACAATGAACTAGGACTGTTTTATGGAACCAACATTTGTTCCACTGCTTTTTCTTCTTAGGCTCAGAATTTTGACACAGATGGTACAAATTACTCAAAAAACAGAAATGTTCATTTAGAAGGCTTAAATATGTGGTTTTACTCAGGCCATCCGAATCTTTTACATTTACAATTCAGTAAATTTACTAACAACCCTGCTGTAATTAAGGTCTATAAAAATCTTCCCTCTTTTCCTGCTTGCTTTTCCCCTTACATATCTATGGCATTTCATTATGCCTCCAAATTACTATTAATATTTATTCCAGTTCTGAAATGTTTTTAATTTTGGAGGATTTACACTGTTCAATCTTGCATCCAATTCTTCATACCTTTCTAATTACGGCAAGGGGGGGAAGCGTTTAATCTGTAGCCACATACTAGTCCCCCTAGAACCTACACATTTCTAGATTTTAAAGGAAAGAAATGCCAACCAAACTGCACAGCATTTTCAGTTGAAGAATAGCGATTTATAATCCTTACTTTCCATACAGAAATTCATGAAAGATTAAGATACCCTTAATAATTTACAATGGGGAAAAGACAACTGTATTCCTATAAAGAGTAAAAAAAAAAATCCCAGACTGGAGGCAGATGCAGTAATACACTGGCCGAGTCTAAAAAGGTGAGAGTATCTTTATAATACAATCCTGGGGAAACAAGCAAATGTGCAAAACTCCCCAGAGACGGAAGTTAACACCGAGCAACTCCTCTAGGCCTTTTGATGCTACCCACCCCCGGGGAAAGGCAGCAGGCCCAGGCGCTGCTCCCCTCCGCCCAGGCAGGGCTCCAGCAGGCACCAAAGCACCTCGGCGGGCAGCGCTGAGCACGCTTCGCACCCGCACACTCACACGTGCCTGGACAGGCGACCACAGCGATTTACTGAAGACGAGGAGGAGCATCAGCAAGCCAGAAGCCTTGCTTCATCCCAACACCGCACGCGCTGGGGCTTCCTTTGGCCCAGCGGTGGCTGCGGTCTGCCAGAGGCCACGCGCTTCCCGGAGGGCTTTGGCACTCGTGGGAGAGGCTGAACGAAGTCACCGGGGACCCACAGGAGTCGGCCCCGCTGCGTTTGCCCCCAGACCCTCCGGCTGGCCCTCCCCCAGGCTTTGCTCCACCAGCCCCGTGCCCAGAAGCCTCACGCAGCGTCTGCTTACGGCAGGAAGGTACGGTCGTCTCCGCACCCGCCAGCCAAGCTACCCCGACATCTCTTCCATTACGACTGTATCGGCGTGCGGTTTCAGTATCACTTTGGTGTTCTGGTTTCTATCTGATTATGTCTCTATGTTAGAGTATGGTGGTTAAATTATTTAAACAAATAATTTAAACACTAAAATCAAATAAAAAAAAGACAGCAACAAAACCCCCGTGACTGTCCTTTTTTAATCCCTGCAGAACATACAGCATACATACGATGCTCCACCTCATTACGCTATCCTATTAGGTCTGCCAGCAGAAAGTGCATTTCAAGTTTTTAAATGTTGTTTCCATTAGAATCAATCACTCCATGCAATTAAGCCAATAGTCTCTCACAATTTCTGCTGTTATGAGCTAAACCATCCTAAATATATTGACAGCTGTCTCCTATAAGATGACACAAATTAGGTTGAGAGGGCATAAGCCTAAATGTCACCAGTGGGAGGACATCAGTTATTCTTTCAGAAATCCACCTAATTTTCATACCCCATAAGGCATTCAGTAGACTTTCTTTGCATTGGCAGCATGCAGTAATCAATGTTTTGCATATTACAATCAATAACATGCTTAAATGTTTAAGTTTTGCATTCTTTTGCGATAAATATTGATATATTACAAACTATGTAAAACTGTTCATTGGACTTTTTGTTTGCAGTATGTACTGTATCATTCAGCAAATAAGTGAGCTAAATATTGTTTGTTACAAAACAGATGTCACATGAAATTATGCCATATGTGCTATTAAACATTTTTCTTTTTTTTTTTAAACAGTGAAAACCAAGATTTAGTTTCAGAAGTGAGTGTATTTGGCTTTTCAAGGATTTGAAGCATAAAAGCAACACCTCTGAAATATTTTTAAACCTGCTGTGCATCCTGTAATCCAGTTTTGTGAGCAGAATCTGAGAGTTTTTAAAAGTATCTTAAAAATAAAGAAATATGCTAAATGTATGATTGCCATACTACCTCTCCACAGGTTCCACTGATCTATCAAAGGAGGCAAACAAGCAGGTTTTGCCCTACCACTTATGTTTTAGGATTTTTAATCACGTCAGCATCTTCAAATACAGATGCTTCAAGTTAAAAATATACACTTTTTTCACCTACCTAAGAAATAATAATTCAGCTGATGGCTGTATAAAATTTTCTGTAGATTTTGCATTTGAATCTGAGAATACACAGTGCAGGATTCGCGAAAGACAAGGATGGTCAACGCAGACCTACTTCAAAGTCGAACATGAAACAGTAATCCTGCACGGGGAGAGGAAGCGAGTTCTAAGGCTCACTGTTAACTGTTTTTACAAAAACATATACACGAAGCAGAGCAAACTATATATCTAGATGACTTTGAAAGTGTGAACTGCACAACAGAATGAGCAGAATGCAAGAAACATGTTGCGAAGAGCCATACAGTAAAACAAAATCTGGTTGCCACAAGAATAGTGACATTGGCATCAGAGGCAAAGACACTTACACCCACAAATGGAAATACAGAGGGTTGGGAAAACTGGAGGAAGAGAAGCAGATGCAGCAGTACAAGGAAGAAACTCAAAGAAAAAATTTTCAGACTCCATATGTGGCTTTCTTTCTCCAAGTCATCAAAAGGAAGAAGACAGAGTAAACACAAAGGGAGATATTTTCTGTTGGTTGCTTCCTCCCCTCCCCAAAGGCAAAATACAGAGTGCAATGCTGTATTCAGAATGCATCTTCCCAGCACTACGATGCAAGTTGCCTATGACTTAATTACATTTTTAAACACACTACAAGACTTCTCTGTAGTACAAATAACTAACTGCTTGCTAAATGAGCAGTAAAATTAGGAAGAGCAGCCTCCTAGCTTTGGGAGACCAAGGACTTTTTGGCCTGCGCCCCTCCCCCCCAATATAAAATAAAAAGAACATTAGCATTTCAAGGGTCCCTCCTCTAATACTAATTCAAAGTCCTCCCCTCTAATGCTAATAACTTCCAGATTATCAAGTGCCACTGAGTGCTGCTGCAAGGCTGAAGGGACTCACAGCGACAGCTCACCGAAGGGCCAAAGCGGAGAGGGATCGAGCGTTTCTCGGGGTCCACGTGCTGCCCCGGGAAGGGAACCACGAAGAGTCAGGTGCAACTACTCTGCCATAACTTTCCTTGTGGCAAATACAGTTTGTGCAAGATGTGTAGGGAAGACGACACGCACACCTTTACAGAAAGATCGAACCTAGCTTTTTCTCTAAAAATACATTATTTTTACCCCCACTTCTACTGTAGGGCAAGATTATTTTTAAATGATGTAGCTAGGTGCCAGTATTTGGGGTGATAGATTCTTTACAAATGCCAAATATCTGGTAGTTGGAAAGATTACAGTCAACCCAACCACCTTCGATTAAATACAAATGTGATTGTAAAAGCTCTCTTCTCCCTGCCTCCATACTGCACCATCTACAGTGAAATGTTTAGTACATGATAAAAATAGCAAGATCTTTCAAAGTCTTAGAAGAAAGGTTTGGGAATGTTTTTCTTTAAAAGCTATATTTTCTTAAAGGCAACATAATGAGGTCAACTGAAGCTGAATTGAAGCTGATAAACTGGGTTTAGGAAAAACCAGAGGTTGGGGGGTGGTTCTAGCAGAGGAAAACAAAGAGAATGATTGCAAAAGTCGGATCTCAAAATGTTAATCAGATTCAGAAACATAAAACATGACAATTTAATGGTGTTTGGTTAAAACTAGAAAATTTTAAAGTTCTAAGTATCTTACATTGAATTCTAATACTTTTTTAATTATTAGATATAAAATGCTTACAATTTTCACTGAAAATTAGACTTGGTAATTTATATTTCTTGTTTATACAGTACAATTTGCTGATGAAAAATGTGCTAAACTTATTGATTCATGACCATAATTGTTTAATTATTTATCATTGCAGAATTATATTAGCATTTATAATAATGCAGATGTGCACAAAGGCTAAGAAGTCATATACAGCTTTTGTTTTGTGTTTGCTATGCTGAAATTAGGTTGATCCAGGTTGTGTGTGCATACTGCATATTGCAAGTGTTTCGATTCTGTGTCTCTTGGTTTTACTGGAGCTATAGTGGGTCTAGCCAATAGCTGCAATAATGAAAGTGCTCTGATAGCTAATAAAATATATAAATCCAAAGCTAACAGCCCCGCAAAAGAAGTCTCTACTCAGATTGATTCTTTTGTTTGTTACCATGATGTGCATTAAAGTCAGTGCAACACATGTACAGCTGTTGGCTCCGTACCACCCACGGTAAAGGAATAGCTCGTGTGTATGGTACAAGGGAAGCCAACAAGCCCTGCACACCACAAAAACTGCAATCAGTTAAACCGAGGCTGAAGCCTTCCGTGTGAGGCTGGTTAAAGAACATAAGAACTCTTCATATGAGGGAAACGCATTCATTTAATTTTCATCTTTAGTTTTAAGGGATCACAAACACTGGAAGAAAATGACAGATGCCTCACTTCAGTCTCTCCTCCCCTCTGTGTGCAAAAGCTATTCCCTCAAGGAACTACAGTAAGACTGACATACATCCCTTTTGCAAAAGCTGCTAAAATAGCTTTGCCATGGGCTTCACATGGAATTTGTAACACTAAGTGCCTCTTTCTGGACTCATCCTCTTGAAGTATTGATAGTCAAGGTTTCCGCTGCCTGTCCCCTCGCGCTCTTTTCACCTAACGCTATTTACTGCTGCTACCTTTTCATAATTAAGAGTCCGTATCAAAGCAGTTGTAACACCATTTAAGCAGCTTTTCTAAGGAATCAAATCTAAATGGAAAGGCAAAGTATAAAAATGCCCCATCTTCTGCTGTGCATAATTGATTTGCTCTGCATTTTATCTGCAGGGAGGTGCAGATTCCAAAAGACAGGGAAGAGCCATTCAGAAAAGCAGCATCACACGGCCAGGAAAGAGAAAGGCACATGTATTTTTAACTCTACATGTGTTAAGTGCCTCTAAAAAGCAGCCTCCTGATCATGCGCTGGCCATGTCGACCGGATTGTTTAATCACAATTCACAGAAGTGAGTATTTAACCTAGAGACTCCTGTACCACATCGTGGGCCAGGTATTTGTTTCTTTTTTTAAGATTCATATTGGTGACAGAATAACTCACTCATTAATGGTGATAATCATTATACAGTGAAGTAGAAGAGCAATTCTTTCAACATACTGTACAAAGGAGTCTTCAATTTCATAAATTAATAATATTTATTAAAGAATACAAAACAGTCAAAGAAAACACATTTTTAAGTAGCTTCTTAGATGCTGACGGTTGGCTCATTAAACCTATCAGCCTGTTAGTGTAGCACTACTTGTGCCACACAGTGATGAGCGACAAGAGACAAGCACACCACAGCTCAGACACAAGATCACGCGTTATCCCTCCTCGCAGAGTGGACACAGAAACCCTCGACGAGGCTGCAAGAAGCCCGAGCACGGGAAGCACAGAGGAGCACAGCAGCAGGACGAAGTGTCCCATACCTGCTGTGGGCAATGGGGAAGAGACACTGGCAGCAATACACTTTTACCAATACCGCCAGCAGCATTTCTCTACTGCACATTGTGGCTTTGGAGCACTTCACAAACTTATTAACCCTCACAACACCCCTAAGAGATGCTGTTATCTCCATATCTTCATTTCATGTGTGAAGACACAGGCAAAGGGCCTTGCCTGAGGCCAGAGAGGTCAGTGTCGGAGAGCCTGGCTCCTAGCCATGCTTGTCTGACCACAGCACCCATCTCTGGGCAGCCGATACTACAGCTCCTGCTCAAGTCAGCCAAACTGCTAACAGCCAGTGGAAGGGAAGAGCATGGGACGAACATCTGCATTTCCCCGTTTGCTGGATCACCAGACCAGAGATGAATGCCTCTGAAACTACCTCTGCAAGGTCTTAAGCACACCTCTGAGAAGTTTGGGTGAGGACCTGCACTGAATACAATGATCTCAAAACACTTGGAGGACATTAATGACCGAATCCTCATAAAATCCCTGGGATGGCCATTTCACAAACGGGTAAGCAGAACGACATGCATAAATTTTTACAGAAGAGCAAAGAAATTACAAGAAATCCAAGGCAGAGCAGAGCCTAGAAACCAAGTTCCTGGTTTCAGAGTTCTTTAAGCAGCTATGCCTGCATCCCTTCAAGTGATCATACTTTTACATGGGTGTTAGTAGCTGCCAGATTTCGACTCCGGTTACCAATACGCTGATGAGCTATCTGGGGATGTATTGGGTTTTGCCAAGCAAGGTAACAGAGGTGTTCACCTGTGTATTCTGTACTACAGGGACTCTACAGGAAAAGAAAGAGGTGGCAAGGAAGAACAAGATTGCCAAGGTGTTTGCAAGACTCAGTTCCCTGAATTAACACAGGCATTAGTAAAGTTACACCGTAGCAGACAGAGGCACCACGTCAACCACGTGGGAGAAGGCATAGCTCGCTCTGGATGGGGTTGGGGGAGAGGGAGCAAAGCAGACACCTTTTGAGACATGATGATGAATCTAGACCTATTTTTATTATGAGATTTTCTTTTTACTTTAGTAGTTGCTGTATTTACATTCAACCAGTGGCTCGTAAGATCAAAATGCCAATAGTCAAGCCCCACCTCATGTTTGAAGCAATATTTTAGATGCCAAGACCTATCAGTTAACCAAACTGAAATATGCTTAATGAGAAAGAAGTGAAGAACAGCATTTTTAAGAGATGTTTGCTGCAAGACTTTAAATTTAAACTTTTTGCCAGATACCCAAGTTTCATATAGTACTTCTCCCCTTCCCTCTATTCCTTTGTGAAGATATGAGATATTTTGAAACCAAAGGCAACAAGACTGTCTCAGGAAGAGGTTTGGAGGTCTGCATTGGTTCTACTAATCATGCCCCAAGAAGGACAGAGTGTGGTCATTAGAAGTCACTCCTGAGTGTTGGAGGGTTTTTTTTTTTTTTTTTTTTTGGGGGGGGGCAAATAGAAGCTGAGGTCATTCAAAAAAACCTTCTCCAAATGAAGTGCTTATGACTAGTAAATTCAGACTCAGAACTCAGTATTTTAGTTTATCTATTTGCAAAATAACAGGTCACCCACATGTTAGAGTTCTTAAATGACATGCGTAAAGTCCAGACATTTATACAAAGGTGATGTAGCTCATTAATCTAACTTCTGTTTTCCACCAGCATCTATCTGAAGCAACTGCACTTGCAGTTAAGTAGCACAACTGAGTGCAAATTTTGCCCCTGTACTTAAGTCTGCTGCCCCTGAAGTCAGACAACATGAGTACTGCAGGAGCTAAGCAAAGAAAGCAATGCTTTAAAATGCTGGGGGGGGGGGGGGGGGGGCACCATGGGAGAACACCACCACAGACCCCAAGATAGTATTGAAACGAATTTGCACAGCAATCAGTTCAATACTTCAATGTTTCCTTGGAAAGCCTGGCTCCTCTCCTCCCCAGGTTGCCCTTCCCTCTTTCCCCTTGTATATTCATCAATTTAAATCACCAAAACAATTGTGTCACTTTCAAAAAT
This sequence comes from Dromaius novaehollandiae, assembly GCF_036370855.1. Lineage (NCBI taxonomy): Eukaryota > Metazoa > Chordata > Aves > Casuariiformes > Dromaiidae > Dromaius > Dromaius novaehollandiae. The sequence goes on along the minus strand of NC_088110.1, from coordinate 11,536,159 downwards.
GCTTGAAATGTATAAGCATGAAAATACATTTTGTGTGGCTGTGTGCAACCATGAAACATTTGTTTGATGAAGAGATTGAAGTTGTATCTGTTCTGTAACTGGCCTGGGTTTGTCACCATTGTCGCTTCCTCCTGCAACTTTAAAATGGCTAAGAAGAAAGCAGGACTAGAGTACAACGGGCTGTTTTTGTCCTTCATTTGAATCACTGTTTTTCACCACACTGGATTTTCAGTATTTCCTTTAAAATAACTCTGAACTCAAGCCTACATTCCTCTCATGTTCCCATACTAATCTCCTACTTGCCAGTCCTCAGGATTCACACATATTGCTATATTTGGTGTTTTTCCTACAGCTCTTCATAATTACATCACAATTAATTCCTTAAATTAAAATGTGTTTTGAGCTCTCTTAATTGTGGAGACAACCTCAAGAATATTACCAATTTAATCTAAGGGCCTCCAAACCAAAAGGCAATGAACAAAAGACAAAATCACTTGAAGAAAACCTCCTCATTTATAAGCCAACACCCTGCTTCTGGGAAGCCCCATTCATGACTTTGAATGCTTCGCCGTAGCAACACTATTTGTAGTAGTTTCTGTATTTTTGCACTGATACCACCCTATTATCCAGATTATACAGCTCTTGCCTCAAAGATCCTGTAATCTTTATACAGCATCCGAAGCTCAGGAAGGTAAAGGCCCTGACCCAAAGCCACACAACAGAAGCAGTAAAACCCCCAGATGGATGCCTTCTTCACAGACCTTCACGTTCCCAGCCCAGTCTCTCACCCCTTTAACAAACTATCCAAGGCGTTCACGTACCTCTCACCCCAGCGATAGCGAGCATCACGCTTTAGGCACCCGCGCCTCAGCGAGGGCACCCCCAGGAGGGCCGGATTTCCAGCACTTCAGCTAGAGCCTTCAGTGCAACAAAGCTGTCCTCAGCACAAGTCCAGAGACACAGAAGGCTTTATGCCTACTTCACATCTCTTGGCAGTAGGCCAGCAGGCCAGCATCCTCAAAGCTGCTCCATCCTGCATCACCTGCAGCAATCGACAGGCATTGCTGCGGCAGTTGTCAGGCTGGCACAGGGAAATGCTCTCCGTCTCTCTTCCCTGGGGGACAGAAGTGCTGCAGGACACAGCAGTCCCTGCCTCTGACTTCCCAGAAAGCAGCAGCTCTGCATGCACTGAAAAACCACGCATGTGGAGACGGACTCTACCACCAGCATGACAAGTGCTAGAGAGCATAACATGGCCATGTCCTGAACGCCTGCCGTGTGCAACTGATCTGCATGTGATACACTGGCGCTCTCTGGGACTGACAAATGTCTGGGTGGAAACAGGAGAAACATCTGAGAAAAATCTACACTCACTAGACCTATGTCACAATGACATTAATCTGCCTCTTAAGCATTTTTTCCCCCTCCCCTCAATACCTCTAGACCTTCCCCAAAAGCCCAGGCTTTCTGCTTATTCTGTAGTTGGAACCCAAGAATGGCTGGTCTCTTTTCCCTCAGTACCCAAATACTAGGTCAATGCCTTGCTCACATGGCATGTAAGCAGCCATGCAGCCCTTGATGCACTGCACTCAGACATTAACAATTCAGCATACAATTGCTTAGGATCCCCCTTCTGCCCTTCTCTGCCGTGGCGAGTGACCCCTTTCTGGTGGCCACTGATGGCACCAGAATCAAGCGCTCTTATCTGCCCAAGCAGAGATACTGACATCAGCTCCGAGGGAAACACCACCTGCACAGCACATCAGTACGCACAAAGAAACACCTTTCATACTTCGCAATGAACAGGAGGTAGAGAATTAATCATCTTCAGAGCACAGAAGGTACCCTGTTTCTTCAATCTGCTTGCAAATGCCTCCTGGATGTAAGGAGTCAGAGATGAGAGCAACATTCAGAAAGCACTGTGCTTTAACTAAGTCAAATTTCATCCACCAAGTAAAAATAAGGCAAATAATTTCAAATTTCCTTCCCTACACACCCCCACCACCATTAAACTGGCTGAATGTCTCTTCCAAACAGAGCAAGTGGAGGCTGAGACACCTGCTCAGGACTGGTCATCCAGGGAGTCCTGTACTGTAACCCAGTGCCGGCTTGCATCCACTTCAGGCCGATTTCAGAGGCTGCACAACACTGAATCAGGCTCTCAGGCTTTTTTCCTAATCCTACAGGGCACAACTCCCATTGCAACATGTAAGAGTTAGCCCAATATTCTTATCATCACCCCAGACCCCAACGAGAACTGAAACTGAAGAGACAGGGAAAAAAAGAACCTTTCAGATCAAGCATAGTTTTGTCTCTGAATAATAAGGGTAAAACATGAGATATCTTAATCTTTATCCCGTATTCATACATTTATAGCCAAAAAGCAAGGAACAATATCTGAAATGTTCAAAGAATACTATGCCAGCACTTATCTGGTGACACTTGAGATGAAGAAGATAATTGAAAGGATGATTGCATTGGGCTTGTTGTACTCCATTGATAAGAAAGGTTTTAGAGAGCCCATTCAGTATGCTCAGCCATGATACAAGATGCCAGGAGAAAACACAGTATTGCGGCAGTGACAGTACCTCGGATCTATGAAACATTAAAATGAAAGATAAAGAAGGCTCTGAAAGAAGCAATATTGGGCACAGTTCACTTGATGACAAACATTTGGACAAATGTCTAGACATTGGAATACCTCTTAATCACTGCCCACTGGCTGTCATCCTGCATTGCCATGCAAAAAAATCTGCCCATAAATTAGAAGCCTTTGCTGCTTCTCCCTTTGATAAAGGCCACGCAGCAGACAATTGGAGAAACACCAACAGTCGAAATGCTGTGTGGCTGTTCTCGGGATTCACCAGTGGGGCTGACATGAGGTCCAAACCAACAAAATATGAGGTGATCACTTGTTTTCCCATTCTATTTATTAAACATCTCTTCCTTGATTATAACTAAGCACTAAGTTTTTGCAATACTAGCAAAATCTGTAACGGTTTCTATAACTCTCATGATATTCTAAGCTAACTTCAGAGGCAGAGCAATTTACCAGAACTGCAGCTTAAACAAGTTTGAATTTCATTTGCTATATATATGAAGAGAATGCTCTTACTGAAAAAAGAAATGCATGAGAGCACATTAAAGCAGAGCTTTGATTCTGAACTCTTTATCCTGAACTCTGAACAATGGATACTTATGAATCATTTGTGCTGCATACTGAAGCCTTTTGAACTGGTAACAAGAGAAATCAGTTCTGCTAATGCATCTCTCATCCTAGATCTCTCACTCATCCAGATTTTAAATCTGAAACTTAGAAGAATAAAACCATCTTTTTGGAAGACCAAGAGTATTTTGGAAAATAGACTGGTCAGACAGGAGGAGAATGTTTGGATGGGGCAATATGTAGATTGTGTACAGATTTTGAATTTCAAGACCAGATGTTTAAAATAAATGTCTGAATGATGTGGGGAAGCAGCCTTATAAAATGGTTTGCATTGCTTGTATTAGGGGTCTGGCAGGGCAATATTATCACTGCAGTATGCAGCAAAATGAGATCTTGGAGATCCTAATGATTGGGATGACATCAAACAGTTTTCAGATGTGGAGAAAACATTATGTTAAAGTTTAGGAACTGTACTATGTACTGGGATAAATTTGGTCCTATTAATAAAACAGAGCTAGGAATTCACCGACAAAGAAACATCAAGTCTTTACCATTACTATAAGATCTTTCTCTATAAGCCATCTTTTCTCCTTCCCTACTTACTACAGTTACCAGAAAATACTCCAAACACAAGGGTTCTGATTATGCATGTTATATACATCAAACAAGTTGTGCTTGAGTATACTTTCCACAAGAGATCAAACTCAGATTAAAAGAATTTAAAGTTCAGTCTATAATGATACATGGACAGCTACGTTCCTCCAACTGCAGGCTTTTGAGAATCCTTTTTAAAAAGTGTGCAAAAAAGCTACTGAAACTTTTATAGAAGATAAATTGCACAATACCAACCTGATTAAATTTCAAATGCTATCAACTTTTGCTTAGAGTCCAAGATGGGGAGTAGACCTGAATTGAGAGTGCAGCCATCTAAAATGCTTTCCAGTCAGGTCCAGATGTGTCTAAGTGAACGTCCACATTAAATGACAACGTTACTAACGACAGAAGCATTGCAAACTCAAAGTGAAGTGCACAATCAGAACAGTGCATTTCATTGAGAAATTCACCCGTAATATTTAGGAGTAATGACCTCCAGATGATAAAATGCCTGCAGTGACCCAAGAATTAAGCAAACATATCCATGTAACCGAGGGGCTGGCATTCACACATTGCTGAATCACAGCTTGCAGGTCAATGCTGCAATAGAGGGATGCCTGGGCCACTAGACATACATTGGGGGGGGGGGGAGGGCAGGGGGAATTGGTTGTGTAAGGACAATGGCAGCATTTACTTGTCCTCTCCCTGGTGTATCCAGAAATCCAAAAAATACAGCCAGAGCTCATTAATGAAAGCAAGTTTCCTCGGACCGTTCCTCAGAGGAGTGTATGATGCTTGTGTTCAACTACAAGGATTTTGCAGCTCAGAAGCAGATGCTGGTGGGACAAGGCAGAAGCACGCTGGCCCAGCACAAAGGCAGCCTGAGCGTGGCTCAGCAGTGTCCCATGCAGGGCGGTGCCGTGCTGCTTGGAGGGTCCTGGCTGCATGCAGGGAAGGAGCACGGTCTCGCTGCCGCTGCACCCGAAGCATCTCACCTCCGCACACCTCACTTCAGCAGTGACCAATGTGGAAAAGCATGTCAACCACTGCCTGCACTACAGTGCGGGTAAGTATTTATTCATAGTCCTCTTCCCACGAGGATGGCTTATGGGCAGCATGTATTTAATCAATGACTTATCCATTTTTCAATTTTTTTGGATCTACCTATAATCCCCGGTGTTTTAACCAAACTTTATTCTGACCCTCTTTACAAATGTACACTTTGTTAGGAATTCATGACATAAGTACTTTCTCATATGCCAAGAGGACAGCTAGCTTTCTCAGGTTTAGTGACCTCCAAATCACACAGGTCTTTCCAATCACCCTACTGTTACAGCACCAGCAGAAGGAACAGGATGCAACTACCAAGATTGCCCCCCTCCACACACACACCCCCATTTTAGAGTATATTCACAAAGAGGAGCTTCTCTGCAACACAGCCAGCTCTGGAGTAAAGCTAATTCTGATGAGGGATGCAAGTGAACATCCTACACAATTTTGGAGAAAAAGCACGTTTTGCACATGGCCAACTCTGCTCATCTAAAGTAAAGACTAGAGTAACAAGAAATTCTCCATTGCAGAAAGATCCAGCCTAAAAGCCATCCTGCATGCTAAACAGCATGGCTCTCCCATTGCTAACTTTGCAAAAACAGCCAAGAGAGTGAGAAAATTTGAATCCATATTTTCAAGGAAGCTAAGAATAAAATTTAGATAACTAAGGAGTTCCTCTGCAGTTGGGGCAACAGAAGCAGTAAAGGAAGCAGAGAGAACCACCACAGTGGTACAAGCTCCCATTTGTGATGCTAGACCTGTTTTATATGCTGACTTCCCATCCTTCAATAGCAGGTCAATGTTTTAATGTGGATTGGGCACATAAATGCAGATCAATTTATACATTAAAAAAATCATCTACATGTGCATTTATTTCAATTTCATTTTAGTGAATCAGGTCCTGATTCAATGCTAACTGAAAACCCTTGAAATAACTGCAAGCTTGCTCATAGCCAATTCTGTGTCACCGCTATGAAATTAGTAGTGAAATTAAATGGCTCAACAGTGCTAAGACATTCCCCAGCTACTCCAGCAAGCAGTCACTCACCTCTAAGGTTAACAGGATAAAGGCTGGATAAAGAAACTACTCATTATGCCAGCTCTACAAAGAAGCAATTATGAGACTTTATAAAGTGGTTTCAAATATATTTTGCAAACTAGGACTCAGACAAATATTAGTGGCAGCAAATTACAGTACTTAGCAGAATTATCACCAGTAAAGAGACTCTTTTAATCTATAAAAAATATCAACAAAAGATGTAAATATGGACTCCTCTATGGGTGGTATATCTTGAAGAAAATATACATCTAATCTCACAGTGTGTTACCTTCAGTACCTGGAGAGAAGGTTAACAATTCAGAGCTGTTTCCTACAGCTATAGAATATATTTTGATGTAGATTTGTAGATATCACAGACTTAAAATCTATTGTATAATCACAGGGCAAGTGCAAGGAACCTGGGGACATACTTTTCTATGGTAAAGTGCTGGAACACTGTTTTTCATTTTAATCAATATTATTCCCTGTTTTTAACAAATTATATTTCATTCAGTGGCCTTTTGGTTCTATTTCTCTCAGCATAAACAGCAACAGTGTTTTCACCACCATAAGCACAATTTGCAAGCTGTAATATTATCATTACACACTCACTTTTCTCCACATGTGATATGCAAGTAGGAGAAAACAGACAGTCACCCTCACAGTACCTTGAGACTAGCACCAGATTCTGATTTCCTTTATATCACTATAAATCACGAACACCTGCACTGAGGTACCAACAGATCTATTTTTCCTCTCTGTTAAATCACACCTATCTGGAGCAAATCCATTGGAAAACCATAGACCTGCAGCCTGATTTCCATGAGTGCTCAGTTCCCAACAGTCCCATTTGAGTCAATGCGAGCTGGGGGAACCAGCATCTTTGGGTGTCAAGCAATTGTTTCAGGTTTACCTCAGGATAACAGAAGAATTTGCCCATCCTGTCACACACACTTCACTTATAGACACCCTCAACAACAAGCTGTAATCCAGCAAGTCAAAGATCCCTCGAGCTTTGATCTCCTCCTCGCTCAAAGCTCTCAAATGCAGTCCATCACTTGTTGAACGTGACCAACTACTGTCACAAACAGAAAGCACTTCTGTGGTTTCCTGACATTTCTTTCTCTGAAGCTTTCCGTCTCTTCTTAGTCAAAGGCATATTATGCATGTTTCACACTCCTTCCATTAAAGTCTTATACAAAAAAAATTTTGGATGACATTCCAGCAGATCTGGGAACTAGCCCCAATCATGTACTCTGGTATGCAAAGGAGACAGACTTCCAAGATGATGTCAATTACTCCAGATGCTTTCTGCCAGCAGTGCTGCTCCTTTTGCAAGGGACCCTAACAAATACCACATTCTCAATTAGTTTTACCTGCGAGTGGTTTGTAGCTGCCAACATTAAGCATTTGAAATGCACTACATTAACTAAACACAATTCGGAAGCAAATTCCATGGATTGTTTAACCCTTTCTTGCTTCACTCATTTTAGTTTGTGTTTGGTGAGCTCCCAAACATTCAGAGTTTGGGCTCAGCTTAATTAAGAAACCACAAAAATCCACTCAGTCATCCAAACCTTCTGAACATTTGGAGTGTGGGAAAGGAAAGCAGAAAAATCACGTGCTGGCAATTTTGCTAAAGATTCCTAGCATTTGCTGCTTTGAACTAGGCTCGAAAATACCAGAAGCATGGGAGGGAGCGGGAGAACTCTCTCCCTGTCTTACATTGAGCTTGAGCACTGCAGAGATCCAACTAAAAACTCAGCGCAAAATGCCGGAGCTCTGGTGCATTACTATTTGCAGCTGCCGATTTTCCAGTATTCCTGTTATTTTTCAGATTTGTCTCCAAGAAAGATACTACTTTCATCTACATTTTTCTATCATATATCATCTCAGTTTTCTCCAGCATTTCCTTCAATTTTAAAACCTATCTTTGTAAACTTAGAAAGACATCTCCCCACCACCACCTTTGTGCCCCAGGTGGGTATACTTCACCCCTATTTCTCCGTGTTTGATACTTGACTCCTAGATGAAACAGCCCGGAGCCGCAGCGTCAGTGTTTCCTGAAGGGACCATCCCCTTCCCTTACTGTTTGGATAATGGTTGCTCCACAAGATCAATTAAAACAAGCAAATGAAGACAGGAATTGATACCCGAGCCTAGGCCCTCACCCAAGCCGAGGGCACCGACAATTGCATAGATAATTTAGTGGTGCTCTTCTGCCCTCGTTTTGTCTCTGTTTATTTATGCATCTTTCTCTTACAAGCCTCACGCATTAAAGTCAATAGCCTACCACTGCTTATCAGAGAGCAAGTGGAGCCAGACCTGGCCTTCTATAAATAAGATTTACTCTATTGGCTAAATAATGACATCTAAACTGGTCTGATTTAACTGACTATGGCAGTTCTTAGAGCAAAATTTAATTACACTTTGTACTTATTACAGTTCCTTTGTGTGCCTCTTGCTTCCCAGCAATTTTGAAATATAGACTTAAGGCTGCTATACAATACATCTCCATACCTGCAGTGACACGTGTTAACAGATGGCACCGCGCACGGAGCCGCGGATCAGCGTGAGTTGTCAGTTTTGGTGGCCACGTTTTCCCTGAAGTTATCATAGTCCAACAGAAAATGGCTCGAAACAGTCGCAGGCCGGCTCCCGTCGGCTGGAAGCGTGCAGCTCAGCGCGGGGGGGGGGGTTTATAAGGGCCGAACACTTTACTCTCTAGCCGTGCTTCTGTATTTACGGAGCGCGTCTGTCACGCGAGTCTGCTAAGCGACCGACGCGGCGGGGCGGCACCTCAGACCCCGGGGCCGGCCAACACGCGCCGCTCCATAAAACCGGGTTAGACACACGTTGAGGGCTGTAACGGGGCCCAGCGAGAGCAGAGGGCACGCACAGCCGGCAGGAGAGGTGTACGTGGGACACCAGGACACGCGGGTGCCCCAGCACATGCCGAGCCCCTGGCAGCAGCCGGCTGCAGCGCCCCAGCACCCCCTCACCGCCGGGGCCTGCCCACGGGCAGCCCCCACGCCAGGGCTAGGCCCCACCGCTCACACACCCCGCTTCACCCAAAGTAAGTCACGTGGGCCTTCACTCTTGTGGGTCCCAGCTGGGGCTCTTGAGGGTGGTGGCTTTTCCACGTGTCTACAGGCACATGGGTGGGCAGGTTCACAGAGTGGTCCCTGCCCCACCGTGCGCAGGGCAGCTCTTAAACATGACTCACAGTTCAGGTGCAGGTGTCCTTCCTGGCCAAGCCTCGTCCCCCGCACGGCTGAGCTGCCAGGACGGCCCGCGGCACTCGCAGACAGGCCAGAAACCCAGCTCACACACTCACTTCATCCCCCTCAGAGGGGAAACTCAGGGCCAGCCCGAGCCAGAAGTACCGGCGAGGAGGAGCCACCCCATCCTCGGCAAAACACCCGCACCTGCGCCCGCACCCGCACCTGCAGCGGGGGCCAAGTCCAGGCTGCTGCGGAGGGCTCAGCCAAGGGGCATGGTGGAAGCATAATCCTCTTCCTCCTCTTCCTCCTAGCTTAGCTCTTGTCACTACCCAAGCACAGAATATTTATATTTCTTTAAAGGATTCATCATCCTTATATTGATGCCTGAAATCAAGGTCTCACTGCAACATCTTCCAAACCCCTTATAAAGGACAACTTGTCTTTATATATATGTATATATATATGTATATGTGTGTGTGTATGTTAATGGTAGAATATTCTTTGTTTGTGTGCTCGCATATAGAAAACCACTTACAGGCAGCGGACCACAAATATTGCAGAGAATAGGATGTTACTAGGCAGATAAAGATTTCAGCTGCAAACCTGGAAGTATAATTGGCATGTGAACAGGTGGTAGGAAAAAGTCCGGAATATATCTTCCGAAGATCTACGTTTTCACCATTGCTCTGCAGCAGAGCGCTTCAGTGCACGCTTTTGCACCATCCGAAGTCCGTGGGGACGCTGGCTGCTGCAGAACTGCGGCCCTGCGGTTCAGTAAATTAGTGGAAAATAGTTTTAAATGTTTGCTGTTTTCTTTCAAAGTAGAAAATATATAAAAATAGAACATAGAAAAATATATAAAAATAAAATATAAAACCCTAAAGCCTCAAACAACATCGAACTTAAATAAATGATTTTACTATGTAATTGCATTAAAGTGGAGTTGTTGTTTTAAAAACCCCCGGGCTGCGGGTGCCCCGGGGGTTATTCCGGTCCCTCGGTGCTAGGCTGGTGCTGAGGCACGCCATGGCAGAGCCCACGGGCCCCGGGGAACCGCCAAAACCCGCCAGGCCGAGCCCAGGGACACGGCGCTGCCACGCTTCCCTCGCGGGGTCCGTGCCCTGGTCACCAGCTGACCCGCGACAGCTGGTGGGCACGGCGGGCCGGGCTTCACTCTGTCCAGCTTTGGGTAACCCATCCGGAAAAGCCTAGAACTGATTTTTTGTTTTCACACGGGAAAGGTTTGATACTGAGCAACTTGATGGTCCAACAGAGAAGTGAATTTCATGTTTTCACAGCCCTTTTTATCATGGTGTACATGTTTGGCTCTCATGATGTTGAAATTAAGCATTGCTTCGTAACACCCGTCCTTAAAACCTGTTAAAAGAATATATTTCTGAATTGGATGCTACAACCACAGTAAAATTTTACTTTCAAGTTATAAGGTCAAAAAAAGAGAAATTTTACAGAAAGACTGCTCCAGTCTTAATTATAGCAATACAAATATGACACTGGTAAAACACTGCAGACAGATACCCCTTAGCATTTCCCTCTCTGAACCATGGCAAAACACATGAAAGGTCATATACAAGATAGAATTTGACACAATAAGATTTCACTCCCATGTTAATGCACCTCAGATCAAGCCTGCAAAAGTGAAATAATAAATTTAGGAAAACAAGCAAAATGACCCTACTGGTTGGTTGGTTTTCTAGATACCATCTACATATTTTAGAAACGTACAACCTTCTAATAGAAATGAATAAACTACTCAACCATAAAGTTGCTATAGAAGATATGCTTGTTCTGATTGGAAAGGGCATCTGCTATCTGCAATATTGATAATACTTTTCAAATTTCATCTGCTTTTGTTTGCATTCTGTGTCGTCTGTTTAAACACACTGGGAATAATAATGAATCCCAGCATTATCTCCACTTTTTCAAGGCCGAACATATAACTTTATCACAAAAATAATTAAAATTCTTTGGCACTCTTGTATCTTTTCCATTAAACGTTATCAAGCAGTGACAATAAACTAACATCAGTCCAAGGCTGCCCATATGCTGCTTTTAAAAAGAATGCATTTGTCCCAGGGTGAGACACATGAATTTTGTGTTTACAGGGTCAAACAATTCCAAAGTTTTTTACTGTGTAAGGACTAAAAATCTGTAGACACACACAAATACACCCACACATGAGCACAGAGACAGAACCGAGGCTCAGGAGGAGCAGAGGGAACACCTACGAACTGTTGTGTTAAAAGTTCCTTTCACAGACAAATCTTAGTAGCTGAATAATCTAGGGAACTAGAGATGCAAATATTTTGCGTACCAGCACTACACAGTCAAACCAATAAATGATGCTCTGCAGCATTCTTGGTTGTCATATGCAGTTAATCTCAAATGTATTCAATGAACTTTTCTGCAGCAAATTTCTTATATAGGTCTACATGTTATGTCCTACACATAGGAGTAATGTTGCAACTTTATTTCAAAATTTTACTTCAGTATGTTTGTCATCTTTTATAAACCACATCTCTTATTATCCAAAGTGAAGGAAAATAGAACATATCCTCTGATTAGTCACTGTTCAGTATCGATTAATACTCATTAGCTATGTAAGAAAGAAGCCACCGATGGTTCATTTTTCATCTACATGAAAGAATTTGCCAACTAAAAACTGTATAACTCCTCAAATACATTACTAGAATATCTAACTCTGAAGTCTTTACGATTTTTATAACGTGTGCTAACTTCTGCTTAAAATGTAGTAAAGCAATGATGTTGATCTCATTTCAATACCACATACACAGTATTGCATAGTAATGCACTGGCTTTTATAAGCCAGGAAACAGTACCAACTCACTAAACAGATCCATCAGGATAATTGAAGAACTCATTTCAGGAGAACTCCCATATGAAGGCAGAAATGTTAAAAGATGTTAAATTTTCTTTTTGTGTATTGTTGGCTCGCTTGATAAGCAGAAGCAAGTTTATACAGCTCTGCAGCTAGTGTAGAATGCTTAAGCAAGAAATCCATAACTTTTAATATGATGAGATTGTCCTGCTAGGAGAGATGGATTTTTTCCAATATCACTGCTAACAAACAAGTGGAGTTTCCTGTATCAGCACATTTCTGTTTCTACTCTGCAGCACACATGTGCTTCATTTAGAAACAATACGTGGCTCAAAATTTTTGGCATATTAAAAATGAGACATGTACGTTAGACTAGATGATGGACAGGTATCCTAACAGATTTCTTTAGAGAATGAGAACAAAATCTTTTACAGATACACACACTGACAAGGTTAAAGAAGGGTTAGAAGCGTGGAGTTATTTGTGTTAGCTCCACTTCCAAGATTTAGTGGCAATGTTACTTACCGGAGTGACGGCACAGTGGACAGATAATGTCACACAGTGTCTTATTACATGATTACAAACCCCTATGCACAATCTCACTTGCTGCAGAAAACTTAAATATGTTTCAGGTAGGAGCTAAATAAAAGGCATTACTTTTCATCTGCTTTTTCACTTAATGCTAATATAGTCACTTGTCAGTGGATGTAAAAGTAAAGGAGACAAGGGTTTATTTTTATACCTCGCAGAACAGCAACTGGTGATTTCCCTTAGATCATTGCTTTTTGTGTGTGCAGGCACTAAGCTTTTTTCTTTTAATATTTTAGACATACTTTATTTTTTATTCAAAACAGTTTTATCCCAACTCTGACATGCCAATATTGTCAGGAAGGGAGGTGTGCTGTTTAAACTCTCCCGGATATTTTTTCTCATTTTATCTCATGAATGTAGGTGGTGCATCTCATTAAGCTGAGAACTAATGACCAAGGGCACATTATCCATTTCTTCGAAAGCTTGGCTGAAGACATGGTCCACTGCAGAGGATTTATAGAAGATGTGTCTTAATGAGCAGCCACTAGAGACCCGGAGCTGAACAAGGGGGTCAGTCAGCTGCAGCTTTGCTGTGCCCGGGTGCAAATAACTTTCTCAGGGCAAACCACATCCTAGACCAAAAAAAAAAAAAAAAAAAAAAAAAAAAAGCAAAGGTGAGGGCTGGAGCTGGGGTTTTCCATATGTGAGGAACGAAAAGATGCTCTCCCCCTACTTACTTTGCATTTGAGATGCAGAAAAGCCAGCAGGGAACTCGGAAGGAGGCTATGAAATCTGCCCGAGAGGCCACGGTGGCAGGAAGGCTGTGGTTATCCCGGGAGCGTGACCATGCAGCACGGCCGGCGCGCGGTGGCGGGTGAAAGCCCACGGCGAGACGTGGTCCTGGGGACTACCACCAGCTGCAGGCAGCGAGCGCTCTCCCTTTTCCTTCGCTTTTCCCCAGTGCGTAGTGCGATGCGCTGAGCCGGCCCCGGAGCCTTCATTTAGGTTAATTATCAGAACATTGCAGCTTCGCTACTTTGCTTTCTTTTTCACCTTCTTCCCTTTTCCTACCTAACCTCCCTTTGGTTTTCTCAAGTACGTACGCCTACTCAATTCAATTAGCCTTGGATACCGCGCAGAGGCCTCGAATACCTGTAGTCATTATCCCAAGCACTTTTCATAAGACTATGGATATTAGTCCCAAAGTCCTGGCAAAATTCCAGCTAAGCTAATGTATTTACATTCTAACCTCTCTGAACGTATCTCGTACTTTTAAATGGTGGACTTATTCTTCATTTTCTCTCCTTACTTTGCCACATAGAATTTCTGGTAGAGGTAAACTTATTCTCCATGGCAGAATAATGCAGGAGTTTTGAGTCTTACCAGCCTTGCAACATTTGGTATTTTTCTTTAAGCTGCTGCTTCTGGACTCATGAGACTGCAGGATCCCGGTTCCCAACCCCTCCCTGTGTTTTTAGAAGCAAGTCTCTAAGCCTCGTGCAAAAAAGCTTAAAGTACAAAGCTCCAAAACAACTAAAAGATGCAACTCAAGTCTACTATTATCTTTAAACTATCCCACAAATTTGAATTAGTTCTCATGTTTGAGTCCTGCCTCAAACACACTCCCAGAGCTGGCGATGCCGGCAGTGCCACGGCGGGCTGGGTCTGAAAGCGGCTACGCCCCTCTCTGCCCCGAGCCGCTCTGTCTGATCCTGCACAGGCCAACTTCTGTTCCCAGTCACGCCGGCGAGGCTGCTCGAGCTGCGCGACTGCAATCGTGGGCAGAATTTGACCCACATGTTTCGGTCTGAGAGGGGGGCTCCGTGCCCTGTCCTGCCCCGGCGGGCCTCCCGGCGTCGGTCGGCTGATGTCACACCATTCCTGGTGCGCAGGTAGCAGCCGAGTCAGTGTATATCTCGCTCTACAGTAGGGACAGCCCGTTTAAAATACCTCCTTAAAATCTGGGGTTGCTTTGCTTTTCCCTCCCAGCAGGAGGAAGCATTTTTTGCCCAGTCTCGGTCATATTGCTTAGAAGAGGGATGCAGTGAAACGCATCTAGAGATGGGTGTCTAACACCCACAGACCGGGTCCCTGCATCCAGGGGAGCTCTGCCCAGCCCACGGCTCCCAGTGGGAAGTTAAAATATGTTCATACCTTAGCTAGGGTGAAAGGAATACACGTTTCAGGCACCGGAGGACTCATGCATTTAACTTCTAAGCACTCAGTCTGGCACGTTTTCTTGCCGGGGAGCTATCAGGACATTTTCAGCCCCATTCTTTTCTCCTTCCCGTGCTGTACCTCCTGGACGTGCTGGTCAACGCGGGCAGGCTTAAATAGCATTTCTCTTCAGCTGCAGCCTTGCTTACTGGGGTCCTCTCACGGCGGTCTCACAAACGTTATTCGTTGGCTTGCTCACCTATCTGTACCCCCACTTGTCTACCCAATATTCGAAGACAATCAGCAAATTAATGATTTCACATTTTCAGCCCATTAAATTATGTATTGCTGGTGTCAATAGAAAGTTTTTAAAAGGTAAAATATCTTTGTATATCGACTGCCAATTCTACATGGATGTAATGGCACCAGGCACTGTACCACATCATGAAATAAAAATTAAATTGTAGTTGGGCTTTTAAATCAACTCAATTAAAATAAAGAGATTCTTGGCTTGATATAGGGAAATATTTGTATTTCCAATTCTATTTGTTAATACATTGACATATGTGCTATTTTTTAAATGTAGCACTAAGTGCACTTTCTGTCAATGCCATAGATTTTTTAATAGACTGAGAAAATGCATTTCATTTCTTCTTATTTTCCTTCAATACATCATTTGGTTCTGCTTTTTTGCCTGCATGAAATTCATTTTCTAATGGAAATATTTGTTTTGTAAATCAAATATGTATTATGCACAAAATGCAAAGCACAAATTAAATTATGTTAATGAAATGAAAGAGATATGAAATGCATATTTCATGGACAAAACATAACCTCAGCAAACAACCATTTCTTGATAAAATCTTTAAACACAATCTCATTCTGTGACAGACATATTGTTAAAGCAGATAGCACCTCATTTAAATGGTTTCCTTTAATATTAGTGCTTAGTATATAATTGTAAATAACTTTTGGGATGAAAAACCAATAATGAAATACTGTCTTTAATAGTTTGCTATTGATGTCAGCATAAAATTTGTAGTAGTTGAATATTGGAAATTGGGAGTGTGCACACATATAGTCAAAAGCTGTAAATGATTGCATATTTAAATAGAGCTGACTAAGGCAAAGATGTTATAGATATTAGTAATAGGCAGAAAATTATGCTGACCTAACATTATTTGACAAAACCCACTGTTTTAAATTATATATTGGTTACACTTAATGAATAATAGATTCTGTAGGTGTTGTTTCTCAGATCATAATGCTGATGACGCTACATGTCAGAGACTTCTTAGTCATCCTTCTGACAATAAAACAGGTAGAGATCACAAAGGTCACTGAAATATGAAATTGTATTTATGGGTCTTCATAGCAGCCTAGTCTTCTGCAGGACAAACATTTCCAAAGCTAGGAGCAAAGCAAATATTCCAGGTTAACACTGAATAAACACAAAGCAAAAAAAAAAATCACTTTAAATAAAGCTGGGGATTGCAGGTAGGTTTTGGTTTGCTTTGCTCTCCTAAGCAGTAGGGTCAGTATATAGATCCCATCTATTTGTTGGGTTTCATGAGTGTTTCACCATTGATCGGGTTCGATTGGTTGCGTCATATCTGCTGTATACATCTCTCCATCCGTCTCTCTGTCTTGAGCATACTCTGAATCAAGAACAGAGCTCTTGATACCTAAGCCAGTTCTTTCAGACTTTTCAGGGCAGCAAAGAATGTATTAAAATCACCAAAGGGACATCTGTCTCCTCTCTACTATACTATTTTTATCAACAATGCTAAGAAAGAGAAAGAAGAAAAACCAGCACCGAAACTAAGATGATCATGAGAGAGCTAGAAGGTGCCTGTAATCCAGCAGGTGATAAGAAGACCAAAGCGCTATTTGAATGTTCCTATTCTTCGCGTGAAAGCAGGAGAGCTATACATAATTAATTGGGATCCGTTTCATTTTCTGAAGGAGAACATATTTGTTTTTATATTAAGTATTACAGAAGACACTTAAGATTCAGGGACTGATACCTGATAATTGTTTATCATCTTTTTTGTGGGGGGGGAGCAAGATAGACAAGAAAGCCAGGACAGTGTTATCTGGAGGCCTTTGGCTTTTAAGTCCCTTTAGTTTTAGGTCTCAGCCTAGTATCATAACTGCCCGTAGGCAGCATAGCAAGTCATTTCGTCTTTGCAGTGGATGATAAAGTGTCTGCACTGATTTGTGTAGAGATATCAGCTGTTGCCTTTGATAGCAGTGATAACAGTGCAAAAAAGGTGGAAGTTCTTGGATCCTATTTGGAAAAGCTCAGGGAGTAGGACGGGCTGAGCACAAGTGGGATGCAAGATCCTCCCTGCTGTAGGTGGAGAGGAAGGTAAGTGAGGGAATTAGTTACGATTCTGCATGCCGAGCAGTGCAGCACCCAGCAGGCCCAAATATTCCCCGATTAGCCGGGGCGCAGTGGAGTGTTACTTGAGGAAGACCGGGCACGGTCCGAGACAAGCTGGTGAAGCATCAGCTCAGAAGAGTCGAAGATGAGGAGTGGAAAAAGCCATTAAAATCCCAAGCCAAGATGACTCCCAGAGAATCACGTGCATTAATCCATGGTCCAGATTGCCCGCCCTGGGGACGTTGTTGGTTACCCCCGCTGCTCCTGCCCGGCCCGCGGCTCTAGAGATTTTGTCGGGCTGCTGCGCCGCCTCCGAGCTTTCCGTGCATCCCGACACAGCGTCTCCAGGCTCGAAAGTCCCCCTGGGCGGCACGGGTGGGCTGCCCACGGGATGGGCCTCTCTCCAGCAGCGTGGCTGGCCGGTGCCACCACCCTCTGCAGCTCAGTGCGGTCTCTGCTGCTGCTGGGGACGCTTCTTCGGGAAGGGGGCCTGCTCGCCAAGTCATACGCGTGTCGTCAGCCGGCGAGGCCTAGACGACGTTCTGCTTTGGCCTGAAGGCCAGGCAGGCCTTTCGATACCTTTAGCGATAGAGCCCTTTCGATGCCTTGGTATCAAATACATAGTCCTGATATAAGCTTGGCAATAAATACATATAGCAAACACAGCAACGTACTACGTGCAACAGCAACAAGCTGGATGACTAAAAAGTACATTTTCCACACAGCTTCCTGTACTCGCAATAAAATCTTTATTAAATCATACCTGCCTTATTTCCCCGTCGCAGGCATGTCGGTCCTGCGATGCAAGACCAGGGGTACAGGAAAGCAGCACTCCTGCTGAGAGCGAAACAGCCACCACACGCCGGCCCCGGCGGGCTGCCTGCGCAGCCCCCCCACTTCCAGAAACGGGTGGGCTTTTCTCAGTCGCACAATATAATCTTGTCTGGGTATGGGATACGAATGCTGTCAGGTGCAAAAAGAAGAGGACAACAAAATGTCTGAACGCGATTACTACTACAGCCTTCTTTCGCTTTTGGCATAGCAAAAAAATTCAACCAAAATAAACAGTCCAGCTGTGTGAATCTTAGCTCCTTTTGAACCAGGCCATCAAACTGTCTCTCTGCCGTAAAGTAAAAATTTTTCAAACACTTTCAGAATCTCCAGACTTGGCATTTTCCCCAGGATAACCCAGTAAATTGCTGGGGAAAAAAGTATCCCACGTATCATAAAGTACTGGAATTTTATCCCAAACAAAAGCCAAAGCTTCTCCAGAGGGAAATCCAAAGCCAGATCTCCAGATATTTAGAGCTGGAGGAATAGTGTTATTCCAGTGTGTCAAAGAATCCTCCTTGGCAGTTTACAGAGTTGTTTGACTGGAGCACAATAATGAAGCGAGAGCATGCTAAGGGCAAAAATGTCACGTACAAGGCACGCTGTTGGCAAGTGTGACTGTAGCAGATCTTGAGGGCTACCAAGCAAAGTCTCCAGCTATTGAAGACAACCATGTCACTGCAGTTTTTCTGGTGTAACCTTAAAAGCCAACCCCATGCGTTCCAACTGGGCGGGCAACACCTCCATGCCATAAAACCAGTTCCAGTCTTCTGTGTATTTCGAGTAGAAACCATGGGGCAAATGCTTTTCTGAGTCAATGGAATTACAGGCATATAAAATATCAGAATAAAAACTGGCCCCTAACATTTCTGTTGTGTATATACTACTTATGGAAAAATAATGGATGCTAAATCTAAATTGTGCTTCCTACACTTATTTCATAGGAAATACAATTTTTTATCCATTTTATCAATTTTCTAAAATGAATCTTTCCCTTTTTCATTATCAAATTTCGATCTCATATCATTTCCAGCACCACCCCAAGCCATTCTGGAGTTCTCGTTTACATCACTAGAGATTAATATTAGGTGTTTGTAAAAGGAGGATATTAGCTTCTCCCTTATATCTGTCAAAATTAATAACTTCTCTATCACAGATAACTCCAGGTCAATATTAGATTCACAGATGTGGCCAGGAATAAAATGTATGGAAATATAATATCTCATTTATAAGTATCCAAAAAGGGGGGGGGGGGGAAGTGTTTTCATTATTGAAATTTAGACTGCAACTGTTCAAAAGGTCAAAAGACTTTGAGGGCTGAACATATCTGCCATATGGCCTTAGCCTTTCAAATAGAAAACAAATTGGAGGTCAGCCCAGGGGAGAAGAGAGAAATGAATTTTCTACAAACAGGGCAAAGGAAGAGCTCTGGATGCTCTTCATATTGAGTGCATGCTTCTATCTAAACCTACATTGTGGCCAGAAGAAGGGCTCCAGACATAAATGTTTGCACAATGATTGATGTAAATACTTGGTGATGATTGATAATAGTTATGTCTGGCAGATGTCCACCTCCTGCACGGCTGATCCAACATGGTACCTCCTGATGTTGCACTGATTTAAAGGGAATAGCATGTTCAAAATGACCATATTGCAGCAAGAATATCCTGTGCTCTTGGACCAGCAGAGACAATGTTGATTATATTTGTTAATGGACCATACTGTTGTCCCTAAAATCAATTGATTTAAGAGCATTAGCAGACACAAAGCTCATCTGTGGCCTCACAGAAGTAAGGCGGCATTCTTTACTATGGAGTACACTTGACTTGCACAATTTTCTCTGACTTCCAGTCATTTTTAAGAGTTACATCAGTGAAAAGTTCAAATGCAAAATTGTATTCTTCACATTAGATTGCAACTGTTTTGTTTGGTTACCTAAATATGGACTTGAGAGGGTAACTCCCAAACCTGAGATGTGAAAATAATTCTCTTAAATTGTACTGGCTTTTACTGGCTTTTCATCTGTCTGCTCTACAAAGCAGCATTAAAAAAGTCCTTACCCAGTAGGCATGACCTTCTCCCCAGCCCAGCTGCGCACAGGTTTCATCTTTCCAGAACTTGCATCTCCGTGTCCCCGAGAGAGCTGCTGTCCCCGGGCTTCCTCGGCCTGATGCCTACACAGTGCCAGCAGCCCGCACCCGGGTACCACCGCTGCCACGGCGCGGGCGGGCTTCAACTGCCTGGACGTGGAGGCTGTGCTTCAGAGGTGAAGAGAAAAAGAGAGCTGACAACACAAGATCTATTTTTTATGTAGGGTTCCAGTGAGCAGATGAGATAAATACATACTGCAGGAATACAGCAGAGGAGAAGCTGTGAGAGTTATGCTTTCAGAAGTCAACAACACAGAAACTAGTGATTTAAAGGCTGTTAAATGAATTTTTCCAATTATTTTATTCATTATGATCAAATTTATATCGCTGATGTTCTTACTAATATATCCCATTTGGCTCAATAATCTTTTATTTGTAATTACAGGTGAAGAGGTCATTTTAAAAAAGCTTGCAATGTGCTTTAAAGAATTAGGCTGCTTTCATTTCGTGTTTATAAGCAACTGAGGATAGAGGATAAAATTAACTAATGTTACTTCCTATGAGAAAACATTAAAATGTCCTCAGATCATATCTTCATTCGCCCAAAGGATTTCTTCCTGTTGCTCCTCCTCAATCGTTCCCTTCTGCCTCCATGGCTTTCTGCATTGGTTGCTCTGCCCAGCCAGTTAGCAGCAACTTCAGTGCTGCCAAGCTGGCCTTTCGGAGACCACAGACTTGTTGAAGTGAAAACAGGATCTTTCTCCCCCTTTTTTCTGAGCTCCTCAAACTCTAGATGACCCACAGTAAAATCCTTTTAACAAGGCTCAGTTCCTTACCAAACTGCTTATAACTTAGCAAAATAAACAAGAGCTGTTCCCTGTTTTTTCTATGCCTCTGGAATCTTTTTCCCATGTGCAAAGAACAAGGACTATCTGAGCAGCAAACCCTGGAAAAGAAGGACAAAAGAGTTCATCAGTCGTCAAGCCCCGTCACCACTTCTGGCAGAGCTTGATGCCACCTCTGCTAGCGTTTACTGCTTCCCTTTTCTCCTGCCTGCTACTGCTATTTTTGTGAAGGACTAGATTTCTGCAAATTAAAAAAAAAAAATCCTCAGTATCTCCAAGAATACTGAATTGTCTCCTAAAATCCTCCCTGCCAGCCGCGTGAATGCTGAGACGCTGCGTGAAGCCGTCGGCCCCGGCAGGTGCCCAGGGAGGGGGCCGCGCGGCGCTGCCCGACCATCGGCGCTGGGGCAGCTGGGCCCGCTCACTCGCGGGGCCCTTTCAAGCAGAGCCATTCTTCCTCCGAAGCATCGTATGTACAAAAAGCTACCTCTTTATAAAGGGAAGCATTTCCTGACCCATCTCGCCACATTTCAGTGTGAAGTGCTGTTTGTCATCACTAAGCACTACTTTCCCAGCCAACGAGTGGTGTCTCTCCCTGGAGTTGCTCCCGCTTTAACAGGGTGTGAATACCCGCAGCAGCCGCGATACACTATTAATTGTTATTCATGCTTGGCTCCGAGCGTGGAAATACAAAGGCTGCCACATGATCTTTTCTACTTCAAGATGATACCAACATGTATAATATTTCAAAAGATGGGGAAAATATCCTTGTGACCTAACCTAGTTGAACTCACAGAAACAAAGACATCTCCTCCATTGGTATTGAAATGGGACTCAGAGAAGATCAATTAATCAGCCTGTTCCTATGTGTATGAACACAGCTCTTAGACCTCAGCTCTGAAAGACGTATCCATATCTTTGCAAAGACATTCCCCTTTTCTAGTTATTTTTTCTTAACATCAGAGATTAGGGAGAGAAGAAATGTGTTGCTCCTCCAGGATCAAGCAGCTTCAAAGACCACGTGAGGGATGGGGACTTCCAGGTCCTGACCTCAGTTTTAGGGGGGAGAGAGTCAGAGGGGCTTAGGATGAGGCGGAAGAGGAGGAGAAGGGAGAGGAGGAAGAGGAGAAGGAGGAGGAGTGCTGGCTTTTTGATGCCACAGTGGGGTCAAGGCTGGGATTTGCCATTTGAGGCAGGTAGTGATGGAGAAAGAGGAGCTGCTTACAGTGAAGCTGGGAAGCACAACATGTTGAAGGTGACTTTCAACAGTTTTGGACTGAGCAGTTGCAACCAAATCTGCTCCCCACACGGCTGGAAGAGGCCCCCGGGCAGGAGGGAAGGGGAGCAGATGCCCACACGTCATCCAGAGCTGTTCACAGCAGGCAGGAGGCTCAACGAGTGCGGATATCCTGGCTGCGAATACACTGGAGATTTACAACAGCAAGAAGTTCCTAGGCATCATCACAGCGAGATTCTGAAACATCCTTCCAGGATAATCAGTTTTAAGATGCCACCTATGCAGTTTCGCACGACTTTTGGCTAACGCGCTTGCAATACCAGGACCAAAGACTCGTTCTTGCTCTGTGTTCCTCTGGAGGAGGAAAGAAAAGAATTAATAATCTTCAAGAAGTGAAATATATATTTTGATGCATCTGATGGAAGTTGCCACACAGGGCTGGGCAGAGAGCTTTAAAAAAGTAAAAAGTCTGCAAATATTCATTCACATTTTTAAATGAATTTACTGCAGCCACATTGATTTCCCCCTGGGATTTGCTTTCTGCACACTTTTGAGCAATCAAGTTTTACTGGGCAAATGTTTGCACAAGACAAATTTCAAAACTGCATGCAGAGACAGAATTTTTTGTGTTTTCATGCCAGACATGCTTGTAGGCTTCTCCAATGAGCAGGCAGAAACAATATCATGTGATTTATCTGACCCATCACAACCAACCCACATACCTTGACTAACGAAGATCAGACACCCACAGTTGTTTGTGATCAAGACACAGAGTTGTTTTTTTAATTACAAAGCTATCCATCAGTAATTTCAAATAATAAGTAAATTGGAGGGAATTGTGATCTGTCTCCAGATAGTCTGTGAGCAGAGAAAGCAGCTAAATTTGTTGAATAAATTATTCATTATGGATTATTCGCTCAGCTCTACTGCAATAGCAGTGACATTGTTTAATTTAATAGCACATTAAGGGATCTTTTTCCTTACACAAATGAGCGCATTGCTCCCAGCAAGTTGACTCTTCAAGATGCAATACTGGAAACCTGTAAGAACAGCTATCCCTGTCCAAGGCTTCAATTAGATTTTGCATAGAGAAGGCCTTTGTAATACACCACTGACTACGCTTGGCCACAGTCTTTCTGTGGGGACACAAACTTGCTTGGCACAATAGGGACCTCTGTAACTCTTTTGTAAAAAATGCTTAGAAACCAAGCACACAGGTTTATTTGCTTCGCTGAAAAAAAGACTGTGCTTTGAGATGGAGCTCAGAATCCCAAAACCAAGAG
The DNA here is from genome assembly GCF_036370855.1 of Dromaius novaehollandiae. Taxonomy (NCBI): domain Eukaryota; kingdom Metazoa; phylum Chordata; class Aves; order Casuariiformes; family Dromaiidae; genus Dromaius; species Dromaius novaehollandiae. Next base: position 11,512,869 of record NC_088110.1, on the reverse strand, counting down.
AAACCACCTTTTCTTCGCATCTCATTTGGTCCTGAACTGTCAAGCATACTTAATCTAAACCATTTCTTTATCTTCCATTGCAAAAGTCAACATCTCCTCCCATCTCTAGCTATGCTGAAGCCAAAACTGAAAACAAAACTCAAGACCAGTGAAACTCTGCCAACCAAACCGATCTCTGCTGCACAGCCACTCTGAGGGCACGCCAGCCTGGTTTACTTTGTATGTTTTCCTTCTGCTTCATTTTCCTTGAAGACAGTATAAAGGATGGCAAATACTTTTATAGATCATTTCCAAGTAACTACCTCTTGAGGAAACTTCTCTGGTAACTTTATTTACTCTGAGAAACTGAGGTCTTCAAAACGCCCAGGACTTCCCAGGCGCGCAGCTGCCCGGCAGTCTCCCAGCCCAGCCCCGGCAGTGCCCTTCGGGCACTTTTCCGCACAGGACTTGGCCGAGTCCCCGGCCACGCAGTGGTGCCCAGCACTGGGCAAGCCTCACGCGTACACCTCCAAGCACGCGTGCACAGACACGCGTAGCTGTACCTCCGTTGTCTCCCTCCCTCAGAAACAGGTATGATTACCCCCTTTTGGTGGACACCCAGCATATCCACCCAGAATATCTCAAGACAGTTAGTTTTATTGGGCCTAACTTATTCCTGTGTCTAAAAAATACCAAGATATTCCTGCTAATGATACCCCCAAATTGCAAGAGCACTGATTCAGCGCTGAAGCCTCTTTCCAGATGAGGATGAAGCTGAAGGTGGGAGATGAAAGTGCAATTTGTCTTGTGAAGGGTCCTCACGCTGTGCTGGGTGCTGGGGCAAGGGCCGGGGCAGCGAGCGGCCTGGGAAGCTGCGGAGGGGCCCAAGTCTCACCCCACAGCGTGCTGAAAAGCCTCCAGGTCCTCCTGCCTTATGGGTTGGGGCAAATCCACAGCGGACTCGCAGGCACCCACGCATCTCCTGGTGAGCTGCAACTGCTGCTCTTGCCATGAGTCCTGCAGGGACCGGCCCTGCTCAGGATCAGCCTCTTAGAAATCCTCATGCAGAAAAACGTGATATTCTTGAAACCCCAGCTGCGAGCGTCATGCACAAACACGGGAGGGGAGGTATCCTCAGCCGGAGCAGATTAGCTTGCTGCCATTGATGAGCGCAGAAAAGAAAATAAATAATGCATATATTTAATTTGGGTTAGGAAGAGCTGGAAAAATACCAGTGAGCTAACACATCGATGGGATTTTGGAGCCCATTCTTGGGTGCTAAACATCATACCCTGAAATATCCTTATTCTGACCCAAATACAAACTCATAGAGAAACCTATGCTCATGCAGAGATCCCTGATCCATTCTGATTTATCTCTGCGCTTTTTGATGCTGCGCTTTTTTAAAACACAGCTCCCACTGAGTAATGACCTGTGCGTAGCAGGTACAGTACGGTCTTCCAGACAATCTGTTACAACAGACATGAAACAGATTTCTCAAGCCTAACAGATTCGACTCCAGTATAATGTATTTTCTGCTGGCTATCTTGAACATCCATACTGTTGCAGAACTGATCCTTCCTGGGTGTTAATGCTCCTTACCAGGCAGCAGAGCAGAGGCACAAACGGCAGAAAATCCCACCAACGGGAGCAGGAAGGATATGCTCCAGCAATTTGTTTCGACAACATGATTGTGCAGAAACAGAGTTAACAACTCTAGTTAAACAGATATTATCAGTGGCATGAGAAAGAACCGTCGAGCAGATCTGTTCCTATGAAGGGAAAATGCCAGGACAACTTTCTGTGTCACAGTGTATACGCACACCACACTCCTGCTTTGCACCTCCTTAATCCCAAAATCTCTTTTGTACTGTTATTTCTTTGAGTTTTCCAAGCTGTGCATCAGTTTTTCTATGCAACCTGCTGCACCCAACAGGGACTCCTGAGCCAGCCCTGGGATAAATATGCACCCACCAGCTCACCTCGCACTGCCGCTGCCTACCACAGGCAGCAGCCGTGCAGGTGCCGGGTGTGCGGCAGCCATGCGCGTGCCGGGTGTGCGGCAGCCGTGCGGGTGCCGGGTGTGCGGCAGCCGTGCGGGTGTCGGGTGTGCGGCAGCCGTGTAGGTGCCGGGCGTGCAGCAGCCGTGCAGGTGCCCCGCTCACACAGCTGCACCTTCGCTCTGCCCACGCCAGTCCTGCACTCAGTCCCTTTCAACCAGTGTGGCCACCAGTGCAGAAATGTCACTGATGAAAGCAAGGTGCAGTGTGAAGCAGTTTCCCCTAATATTTATGGTAAATATACAAAATTCTGGCTGCGGCATCAATGGAGGGGAAGAGAGTGCCACACGCAGTTCCATATTTCTAAGTCATGGCACAAAGGGCCCGATGCAGCCAGCACAGCTGCTCAAACACGCATCTAACGAAAACCACGACCACGTTTGCTAGATCTGGTCCATGGTGACTATTCCTGTTTCCTTGTGGTTGTCTCTCTCGTCTGTCATTAAGATTCAGCAATGAAACCAGGTGGGGAATCTTTATTGGCCAGTCCAGGGCCCAAATCTCTGCTGTTTATATGTCTACATATATTCTATGGGTATATATTTACACTACATACGTTCCTGGCCTTTCCACTTTCTGGCCTGTACTGGAGCTACAAACCAGACGGGTGAGCGCGGTCCGTGAGCAAATTAAAGCAAAGCACCAGGGCACGTACAAATACCACAACGGCAGAGAAGACGGTGCACAGGAAGCTCCCCCCCCCCCCCCACGGTACGACTGCTCACGTCCCCATCTTCATGTGGCATAGTTACTATGCCATATACATTATGTATCTATACATTAAGCTACTGTATTCACCTTCCTTTTAGCCTATGCGCAGGCGAGTTGCGCTGTCATGCCTCTAAGCTTCTATACCATATCATTCTGCCTATAACCTTAAAATTGAAATGCCATGTCATATTTTCTACCTCCGGTTGCAAGTGTTATCTTACCTTACATTCTAGTCTATCATTGTACTTTCCAGCCTGCTTGATAAGCTGTCAATATTGTTTTGGCATGAGAAATTTCCATCTCATGCATCAGATGATCTCCATGACCTTTAAGCAAGTTGCCAGTAAGATAATTTACTCACATCGTTGTGACAAAATAATATCTCTTCTGCCCAGGTCATGTGACATGATCATTACACAGTTTTCACAAAATGATTAAATTTTGCACATTTTTTTGGTGGTGGGGGGGAAGACTTTGGAGACCTTTGTGGAAAATTGAAATTATTACATTGCTTTGGTTAGCTACAAAGAGTTAAAGAGGAGCCTTGCCATTGCTTCGTCCAAGGAGCACGCCTAGAAACCGCAGACTACACTTTAGTCTCTTTTTCATCTTTGGTTTCTTACCGTTCTGCCTCGTGCAAGGAATGTTTTAATACAATCGTCTTTGCAGCGTCTTGTATTAGCAGGAGGATGTGATCACAAATATCACATCCTTTTGGCATCTTTTTGGCTCTCTGTGCATAACAAAAATGTCAAACAGCTTTTAATGAAAGGCTGCGTGCTTGCGGGTATTGACAGGTTGACATGGAATCCTCGTTTTCAGATGTCTTGTTCTGGCTGTTTTTAACACACAAATAGTTGTAGCATAAGAGCAAGGCACCACAACCGCGGTGAGCCGGCGTTTATGCACCATCCGCTGTTCTCCACGGGCTCCGTTCAGCAGCGTGCCCAGCGGCTGCGGCTTTTGGCCCAAGAGTTTTTGCAGCTCGGCTGCAGTTGCCTCGAATCCCAATTTAGAAGCCAAATGGTTTCTCTGCTCACCGCGGAGCCGGGCGGCCTGCGGGGCCGAGGCCGGGCGGCAGCCCCAGGCTGCGGATGCGTCCCGCGGGGGAGGCGGGTGCCGGCGCAGGGCCCTCCGCCCGCGATCCCGCCAGGCAGCAGTGCACCCGCGTACACGTGTGCTGGTGTAGCCGCGATCACCTTTGCTCCTGCCACGTGCTCGCTACGGGGGTGAGGGACAGCTTTGCGTCCCCGCGGAGAAAATGCCAAGAGTTCAGCACTGGGGTGGGCGGCTCCCCCTCATTTCACTTGATCCTTCCCGTCCCGAGCACCTTGGGCTGTTATCTTTGGCTACTTCCTTCATATAAGTCAGGAAACATCAGAGCAGCTGTTTATTCAGAGGAGATATTAGAGAATAATAAAAAAGAAAATTACAGCTGAATGACGTCGGGACACTCCACTGTGTAAGAAAGGTCACTTTAAAAGAGAGATTCTCTAAAGTTTTTTCACAAGCAAAACTGGAAGCAGCCACTATCTATACCAGCTTCAAAAGCCCTCAGGGGCTTTGGACTGCACCAGTGCTTCACTTGGAGAGTTAGGAACAGCTGGCTCAGCGCCACTGCCAGCACCTTGCCTTGCCTTGTCGTATTGTGCTTTGCCTTGCCTTGCCTTGCCTTGCCTTGCCTTGCTGTGCCGTGCCGTGCCGTGCCTCCCCTCTCCTGCCTCCCAGAGCTGAGCAGCAGCGAGAGTCCTGGCATCCAGGAGGCATCACTGGTGGCTTGACCCCAGGACCGGGACCCCCATCAGCTGCCAGCCCTCCAGACCTGCCTGCTGCCCCAGTCCTCGTTAGGGTCCGGTTCGCCCTGCACGACACGCTGATGAGCCACTGCATTAATGATGCCACCCGGCTCTGCGTAGCGAGCCGCTTCCCTTAGCGCATTGCCTCTTCCTGAGGACCACCTCCACGGCCGCTCCCCAGGAGCACCTGGGAGCTTCTCCCCAGCTCGCTATCAGCATCACCTGTCCCCAGGTCCCCTGCCCTGTCTTGCTGTTCAGGCACTGACCTTGTCTGAATAATGTCCCACGTGGCACTGTATCAAATACTTTACAGCACGAGATGAGATCTACTTCATTTCTTTTATCTGGAAAATCAGTGATCTTGTCAAAGCAAGATATCAGGTTGGTCTGGCGTAATCTACTTTGGTAAATCTGTGCAGCATTTTAGACCATTTTGCAACTACTTCATTGGTTATTATTTCCTCAAAGCTGTGTCCTAAGCTTCGCACACGATCGACCAGATGATCCAGCCTCGGTGGCTTGGCTCCAGCTCTGCACCACCTCGCGAACTTGGCCACGTGGCCTCAGTTGTGAAACGGTTGCTCGTCTAAGAGGGCCGCTGTTCTCATACCCTTTCGTATACTTGGATAAAAAATGCTACATGAAGCACACATTTTTCATTAATTACTGCTGTTATTTTATTTGATTGGCTTTTGTTCATCTAAGGCTGTCTCACATCTCGTGCCTCCACAACCTTCTCTGCCGTTCCCTATTACACGTGCGAGTTAGATGATCTCGGATAGCCCGGGGACACCATCTCTGCACTGCGTCCGTGAACCCACTGCAGAGACTCGCAGCTCCGCAAAACAAAACATGAGCCCGGCTGGGCATCAGAAACCCAGGCCAACGTATCTTTTTTAGGCAATTTAACAAAGTTTGCGTCTCTGGCAGAAGGCTCGCTGCAGCTCTACAAATAACACCAAAGAAACGGATCAATGCAATGCCCTATTGACAAAGTCTAAACTAGAATACATATATTTTGTACACTTTTATTGTGTTCATGTATGTTGATTCATAGCAGTTTTATCAATAAAAAAACACTGCACAAAGTCTTATACTATAACTGTCACCAAAAATTATTTATTACTACGATAATAACAAATTTTATGTGGACAGAGATGCTCTGTGGTAAGACGTGGAGCCGTGAAGAGATGAGCAGAGCCCCCCGCCCCGTGCAGCTCGGTCGCGGCTGGTCGCTGCCTCGGTGTGCGCTACGCGGGCGCGCGGGCCCCGCCGTACGCCTGCACTGCTATGGTCCTGAAGGGCACGTGTGCATTTGCCTTATGTATTTATAAAACCATCTCCTCCGTAAAAAAAGGTGTTAAAAGGCCTGCGACGTATTTAAGGCACGGCAGATTCAAGAACCATGAAGTTAAACACTTATCAAACTTGGAAACCACTAACAGCCTGCCATCAACTGTACCTCCGCGAGGCCACCGGAGGTTTGCACAGTTAAGAGCGGCAGCGTTGGGCCCAAACTTCGCGACCTACATGTAGTTGGATCCATCTGTACAGGCGGGGCGCGAAGGCAGGAGGCGCCCGCCGGGGGCTCTTGCCCGTGCTGCAAACGCCCGGCTCCGCGCGGCGCGGGCCGAGGGCAGGAGCTGCTGCAGCCGGCGGCTGCGCTCTTCCGCGGGCTAGGGCACGGCTTTGCCCCTTCCTCCCTATCAACACACTAACGAACTAGCGGAACTTTTTCTTGCCTGTACAGAACAATTGGGTTAAAATCTGAGGCAAGGGGGGGGGGAAAAGACAGAATATTTATTAAAATCTCTTTGATTAAATTTACCGAAATGTACCACAAACTTCCAAAGGGAAAAAGCCTCAACTTTTGAATGTAAAAAAGATGTAAATATATTCCTGGTAAACCTGACCTTTGTGTGCTATACAAAATGACTACAGTCTTGTGTTTCAAAGATATTCTTCCTTGAAAAATACCCATTGTTATGGCATTTCCTTGACTAAGTAGAAATAACAGAGGTTACGCTTCAGCTCTACACAACAATATTATTTCTTTTAATATATAAATGTGCCAAAAGGTACATATATAAAGAACACTGATAGAGCTCCTGGAGCTGCTCTCTGCTCTCTATTGTGACAAACAATAATTTGAGGAGAGAAAAAAATCCCACAAAGAAGGATTTCAGCTTAACACTGGCAATACTCCTCCTGCACATCTTTCCTTTCATGCAGTTTTGTTTCAGTGATTTGAGCATGTTCTAATTTTGTCATTCAAGCCATCTGACTTTCACTGCTCTATACAAACAAAACCTAATTTAGTCTGAGATGTTTTAAGTCATAACAATGACGGATGGCCAAGGTTCAGGTGTGCTAGAATATTTAAATACCTAGTCTATATTTTCCTGATATAAAGACAGGCAGCTTTTTGTACTCTGATTAATTATGATTTTGTGTCTGAAAAAAATAGCTCTTTCTATTCTACATTATTAATTGGTTATTTAATTAGGGATTCTGGTAGCTTCAGATGTTGGGTAGCTAAAATTGTGCTGTGGTTTAAAAAAAAAAAAAAAAGACTAGCTCCATACTGTTGCCTTTTTGTATCTTATGAAGGTCACAATAAGATGTGATTGTTTGGCACAGCAGCAGTGAATTATGCCACCCAGACAAGCTTTTAACCTATGTGCCTTCACTCTGAGTGAGACACACAGGGATGTGCTCTCTTTAAACAGTTCTCTATTGAAGAGGATTCAATCACCATAATGAATCTGAGGCCAGGCAGCAATCTTCTTCACTGAAAGAATTTCTAAAAGATTGTAGAATTTGTAAAACGAACAGCTCACAGACTAAATGGCTGTGTGGGTGAATCAATTATTGCAGGGCTCGCAGTAGTCATAATATTTAGTACATATCATAGAGTGTTTCAGGTACAATAAGATATGCTAGTTTTTTCCCATTCCTGCTTCAAAGTGGTACGTGCTCCACCAACTTAGTCAGTCTTCAGGATCTAGCTAGAACTAGTATCAAGTCAATAAAAAAATCCACCTGCAGCCGAAGTGCCGGTACCAGAGCCGAGGGGCCGGCGTCGCTCGCCGGTGGCTGTGCGAAAACACGTGCCCCCGAGGTGACCGCGGGGGAAACGCGCGGGGCCCCGTCGAGACGACGCTGGTCGCGGGCCGACCCGCTTCTGGAGGTGCGGGAGGGCCAGTGCGGAGCAGCCGCCTTATTAATACAATAATTATTTTATTTTGACAGCACCATTTATAACCATATAGTCTGTGTCTGGCTACCCATATTTCCATTAATCAATGGATTTGAAGACGACTGTCATCATTTCATTTTATTATGACTTATCGGTCCGTTGCCGCTCACTTAGGAGTCGCGGGGAGCCGGAGGTCCCTCACGTTCGATGATGCCTCCAAAGTCTGGAGCCCGGTCTTGGGTTCGCAGCACCGCTCAGCGAGCCGCGAGGGCGGCGGGGAGGCCGCCGGCACGGCCTGGCAGCGCCGAGGGGGAGCGAGGCCAGCCGTGGCACCGGGGAACCGGGCGGCGGCGGAAACTGTACTTTCACATCGCGTATAACCTCCCCTAAAACGCGCAGGGCTGGATGGCGAACAGGGTGTCCCTTTAATGAAACTACAACATATTAAAAATTATTACAGCTTCGTCTTTTCAGGTTTTAGACAATGTAATGTGATTTATTCAAAGAAATGCTGATGATTAGACATTAAATGGCACTAAATATTCCACTTCCTCTGCGCTGCCTGATAAACTGGTTTCATTAACATTATAAGTAACAAAAGTTTCCATTTCAGTCGGCCCATTTTGTTTTCCTCACGCTCCGAGTCGCAGCTGCACGGCACTGTATGATGGGAGCCGCGCGCCGCCGCACCGGGCTCCCCAGCCACCGCCGCGGTTAAAGGGGCCGTGCCGCGCCGGGCCATGCCGTGCTGCACCGTGCCGCGCGCAGGGGGACGCCGCCGGACGCCCGGCCCCACGCTCCTACAGGCTCCGCGCGGGAGCGGGGCCGACCCGGGCTCGGGGCCCTGCGGAGGAACCCGGACACGAGCCTGCTTGCAGGTAGAAGCGGCCGCTCTCCCGCCGCCAACAAACCTCCCACAGGCCCAAAACTCTGCAGAGAGGGAAGGGGGACGCGGCCCCTTCCCGGGGCGAGGAGCAGCGCCGGGCCCGGGCCCGTTCGCCCTGCCGAGGGGAAGGCGGCTTTTCCCCGCTAGGTTTCCTCGGCCGGACCCGACCTGCCGAACCTCGCGGCCGTCGGCGCCGCACCACGGGGCGCTGAGCGACGCGTGTCTCCGGGGCCCCGCGAAGCCATCAGGATGCAACCGACATGCCTCCGCTTTTTTTTTCCTCGAGAGATTTTTCTTTAGCCATGAAGTCTCTCACTATTAAATCATGTGCCTCAGCTTTAAGTGCGGGTTAACATTTTGCCCTGAGTGGAAGCTACTATATTTGTCAAGGATACCGCGGTGATTTATCTCTGCCAGCCCTATAGAGGGACGCAGATAGGGATATAGAGGGCTCCCATATAACAGCCGAGCCCGGTCGCTTCGCCTGCTCCCTCGGAGGCCCGTGCTGGGCTCCCGCTGCCGGGATCGCGGTGCGGTCCCAGGCCAGGCCCCTGCTCGAGGCACCGCGGTGCCGGCGGCCGCGCTCGCCAGCCCTTTCGGCACGCACCTCGCTTCCCATAACCCACCCACGAGCTTCTGGAAAGACCTCCTGCGGCCAGCTCGCTGTTGGGGGACGAAGAGATGGGTCCAGCTGCCGCCCATCGCCGGCTCAAAACGCCGAAAGACTTGAACAGGGCCGGGCGAGCAGGTGCCGGCCGGGCGCGGAGGTGGCGGGACGAGCGGGCAGCGCACGCTGCCCCGTGGGGAGCCCGGCCCGGCCCGCAGGGCTGCCCGCTGGCAGCACCGCCACTGCCCGCCAGCCCCGGCAGGCTGGGAAACGCTGTCTTAAGGGCTGCTCTTTATTAAATTTGCAAGATACAAAACTGTGACTGACTCTTTTCTTTTGTGCATGTATAAATAATAAATCCGTGCCGCTAAAAATAACAATTAAAATATTGCTCAAATTTCAAACGGGGGGAAAAACATTAGCGATTTGCAGGCGGCTTCCCAAGGACCGCGGGCGCACGGCAGCACGTCGGGGAGCGTCACTTCGCGACGGCTTTTGACAGCTGCCAATACTCGAAGCCTGTCCAAAGGGGGACGGGGTTCTGGGAAAAAAAGCAAGCATCTGAGGCAAGCTGCTATGTGTTTTACCAAACTTTGTCACAGAGTCTTTTATACAACTCCTTTATGCAGTATCTGTGACATAATTCCTATTTTTTTCCAGCAGCCATTATATATGATAAATAAAACAATGCACTGAAAACACTGAAATCTCTCATCAATGTCTTTGTGAAAAGGGCCCAGATAAATGAGTCTTGGAATCAAAGGCAGATTACATGACTGACCATGTATCATCCTCTATGTATTGAACATAGTCTTTGTAAAGATAGAGCGGTAATAAAAAGTGGTATTGTGTGCTGTGAAAGGCTGTGTGGGTCTGTGCATGACTAATCTGTCTTTCTGCATTATTTTATTCAATCTTCTCTGACTTTATGCCTTTGACATTTTTGCTACACTCAGTAAATTTGAGTGAATAGGCAATTTTAAAGAATTTTTATAGGGCTTCAGAGAAGTCATACGCAGACTGTATCTTTGTTCAGATTTAACAGTTTAAATATTTCCTTTGTCTAGGATGCAGAGTAATCTTTAGGCAGAAAAGCGGCGGGGGGGGGGGTCGGAAATGCCTCTCCTCCCTTCATATTTTTGCAACATTTGGGGGAAGCTTTGAAGAGGGGAGCGGGGAGGGGGCCGGCGCCCCGGTCCTGCACGGGGGTGGCCAGGATGGGGCCCGCGGCGCTCGCCGCCGCAGCCCGGCTCCGCTGAACTTGTGCGACGGCGGAGAGGGGCTGGGGCCGCCTCCGCCGCGGGCCCGGGGTAGCCGCTCCCTCCGCCAAACTCAAGTGGGAAGCAGACGAAATTTTTAAAGGGCTGTTGTGAACATAGGCTTAAATACGATCTTCTTGCATCAGCCAATTTCTCTGACAAGATATTGCAAGGGTTGCTGTTTCTTAGTAAATAATGATTTTATTGCATCTCTTTAATGAACTGATAACGTGATACACAGTAAATTATCTACATCTATAACATTACTGAGGATAAGCAACGTGGTTTTAGTAATTTATACCACAGAGAGACATGCATTATAAAAATAGGAAAATTATTTCCTTTGTTAAATTGTGCAGAAGTCTTTACCTGAGGAACACCAGACAGATTAATCTCAGGAGATCCACTCGCTTGTATTTAAGCTGTTGAACTGTTCGCTGTTTTTTTCCTCGGAACAGTTGAAAAAAACATTTGGCAAGCCAGAATTGACACTGTGGGTATTGTTCCTGCTCATACAAGTTATTAAAATAATTACTAAGCTATTTTGAGGAAACTTGAAGCTTTCTTTAAAACTTAAAGCCAGATCTGGAGGAATTAGCGTAAACGATTTGCACTGAAGAAAGCTCAGGCGTAGCAGGTCGCCCGCCCCGGCCCCTCTTGTAGCGCGGCCCCCGCACGGGAGCCGGAGCCGGAGCCGCACGAGGAAGCTCTGTCGCTGCCCGGGAAGCGGGTGGGATTTGCCCACCGAAACGTGGGGTGCGATGCCGGGGGCTCGGTGGGGAGGCCGCCCCCACAGCCGGCACCGATTTCCCCAGCAAACTCGGAAGGGCCCAAAACCCGGGGACGGGCGGCACGAGGAGGGCCTGCAGGCGCAGGCGGCCGCTTTGCAGCGGCGGTTGCTGTCCGTAGGGTAGCACAACGCGGGCGGCCAAAGAACTTGTTCAGAGCCAACTATACTCACACGGCAGCTGAGAAGAAAGTTAATTTTTTTTTTTTAAATCACTATTAACCTTTCAGAGAGATCAAACCGTAGAAGCCAGCCAGCACCCTAGAAGGCTCCACAGGCGGTTTTCCCTTAAGGCAGGTAGCCCCCATTAATCCACGGCCTCCTCTTCCTACGTTAGCACATCGCCGGCAGATTACAATCTCTCTAGATGTAATCATGCTTTAGCATTTTACTTCAAAATTTTAATGGGTAAAAATTCCACGTCTCCATGCTAGATTGCATCCTGAGTCCCCTCTGCTTTGTATGGCAGAGATGGAAAAATACTACTTTTCATCATCGCACAATGCTTGATGTAAGTTTCTTAAAATGAGCGCTCTGGTAAGCCTAAAAATGTAGGATAATATGATTCATTTATAGATCTCTGATAATAGATGTGGTTTCTATTACTCTGTTACCACATCAAGGATTAATCCTGTTCCTTCAGGAAGAACACGTTACCTTCCTCTTTATGAGCCATTATCATAACACTGGAAAAACAACAAATACTGTCTACGATTAGCTACACGGAGCAGTTCCCATTGATTTATAATGCTAAACATGGGAAGATTGGATCAAGCTGCAAGTCCCTTTCTGCAAATTTTATTTTAACGCGAGCCTCTCAGAATCCCGATCGGGTGGCTCCCTCGGTTTTGTTTTGCTCACAAAAAGAGAGAGATGTTTCACAACTTAAAGGAATTCTTACCAATATTAGTTATTAACAACCCCACGATGGCATTTGCATTTTTATAACCTTGTTACTTAAAAGTGAAACAGTAGAGGGAAAGACTTGGCGATAGTGTTCCCTGTGTGCTTTAATCCCAGCCTGAGCTTTTTATGCTTGAGAGCACCTTATGATGCTGTAACTAACCTCAAACCTGGAGCAGCAGGAGGGCAACAAACCTCCGAATACAGCAATGTCATGCTTTACAGGCATACTCTCTGCAACAGCATGAATGAAGAAAAAAAAGCGGTTGCCTAGGAAACACCCTAGTCTTGGTAATTATTACTGTAACTGTCTGCACACCCCACCTATAACAGAAATGAATAATAAATTATAATCACTGACTGGCAGCTTTCCGTTGTTGCTTTTGCTCAGCACTGCTACCTACTGGCATGCAAAATTAATTACATACAAACAGCAGGGCCGTGGCAAACACGCGCGCACACGCACACGCAGGCCCTCGTCTTTGTACCAGCGCACACGCGCAGGACGGTTTCTCCTCATCCCGAATGCAATTCAGGTAAATTGCAGCTTATTCGATAAAGTGGAAAGTGCTTCGTGCTCATCCAAACAGTGTAAGGAATCACAGGAAAAAAAAAAGATCTTAAAAGAGAACTTGTTTCATTTATGAGAGATTTCATGTCACACCAAGTGAACAATAACAGAAGAATTTATTTTTGCTGCCTAATAATGTGTATTCTAAGGACCAAATGAAATGCTATTTAAGAGCAGCAAATCTGATATTGCAGTATTTTTAGAAGATATTTGGTACTTTTGATCAATTAAACTACATAATCAACAAAGATGTTCCATTTATCTTAGGTTGTCTAATTTGCAATACAGTGTTAAAGTACTTCTATTGGAAGACTAGTTTGTTTAGAAATTAGAACACTCAGAGTGATTTACTGGATTTGATTTAAAAGACACAGCGGGAGTTGGCAAAATTCACATATCATGGGGTTAATGTGGGTTAGAATGGAGCTATTTGTAATACAAAAATATTGCATACCAAATACACACATCTGATTTCTTTTAATCCCAGCTCATTTTTTGCAACATAAATCACTTTGTTAAAATGAACAGCTAAAACAGCTGCTTTAGACACTCTTGAAACACACAAAAATCTGCTGCTTTAGATGCTTTAAGTGAGCAAGGAAAAGTGCTAAGTGCAACTAGTTTTACTGCAGAGATAGCAAAATGAAGCCGGTTTACCTCTAAATTCCTCTTATGGGCTCCACCGATCCACTTCAGGTCTGCAGCTGGAAACAAAAAGCCAGCAGCCTTTTGGGATTTATCCTGCTACTTCTCTTGGCTTCTTCTCTGTCCTCTCCAGCCCTGGTTTCCTTCGCTTCGGAGAGGATGCACCACCAAGCGCGCCCTGGCTTGTCCATGGGAAGGTGCCCGACTCACTGGCAGCCAATTAGAAAAGGTTAAGGAGTCAAACTTGCCCACGATTAGGAATTAGGATGGAGCAGGTCATTTAATCAACCAAGCCTGCAGGGGCTGGGCAGGGCTGGGCTTGGGCACAGGTGAGCCAGGTCCCACGCGGGATGCAGGATGCGGGATGCGGGGGCGATGGGAGCCGAGCACCAGTGTCCTTGCTAACAATGTGATTTCTCACCACTGCCCAGCCGGCGAGGGCAGGTGGGAGCCGCGGCGGCCTTCAGCACGCGGCTGTGTGGTTTGGAAACTTGCTTCCCGTTAATAATTTGTTAGTAAAGCCGTGGGAATTGCTCCCACGTCTGCAGAAAGCAGACGTGAGCAGAGCGAGCAGGGCTGGGACCGCGCGGCTCTGCAAAGGCAGGAGGGTGAGCAGAGCGGAGCCACGTGCGCCGCCGCCGCGGGGCACCACGGTGGGTGCCGGGACAGGCTCCGAAAGCCGATGAGGTGTGAATCGGGCTGGATTCCCTCAGCAGGGAATCAGGCTTGACGAGTTAAGTGTGTTTAGCAAATGTTTGAGAAGCCAGGGTCAAACACTGTTATGCATCACTTTACCGTAGCAGATACATCAGCTTGCTTCCTCCACCCCACAGAGACGGATGGGCAAAGGCAGCATGGCTGCAGCGGCCATCTGATGTCCCAAGCCAACACAAGCCCTTCTCCAGTCTTTCACCCATCTCCCACCTCAGAAAAAAACTGGGACTAAAGACACCATCAGGTGCAGAGACATCCTCCCCGTCCCCCAGCATGGCCCCTGCCGTCGGTCCCCTCCAGCAGCCTTTCGGCCTCTGGGAAAGTGGCTCTGGCCAAATGCCCGGGGGGTTGGGAGAGCCGGGAGCGCAGGGACTCGGCCTCCCCTTAAAGCTCCTCTTGGGAACATCTTGGCAAATGACAGGCGTCATTGCAGGGGAAAAGAGACACCAGCAAAGGCAACAGCGCTCCTCCTCCAGCATCGCTTCAGTTCCAGTGGAGTCTTTTCATCCCGGTGTGATCATTTGGTTTTGCTCAGGCTTCGAATTTGGCAAGGTCTCTGCCTCTGCTGGGGCGACTACCGAATCTCTGATCAGCATTTTCTGCTCTATATCTTTCCATCCCTTATCTGTTTTCTCAAATGAATCATTTTCATAACAGGAATCTATTCTTCCTTTCAGCATCCACGTTTCAGAGCCCCCCTGCTACAGTTTACATGCCCTTATTTCAGTCCTTATCTGAGCTCCACCAACCAACATCCCTGTGGGGAAATCTCACCTTCCTCCTTCCAGCGCCGCTTCTGCTGCAGATGCCGACGAGGGAGACGGGTCTGCTGCCGCTCACCGGCGACTCCAGCTCCGGGGGCAGGCGAGCCACCGCGGAGCTCGGTGGGAAGCCACCCGGGCGGCCGCGGCCCCGCCGCCCTCGCCCAGCGAGCGAGCCCCCGCGCATCCCCCTCGCCTCGGCCGGCCTCTGAAGTCACCGCTCCCTGGCCGACACGGAGCCCGGAGCAGGAGGAGCCCTCTTCCAGCAGCAGGAAAAAAAGCCATCAAGAAAACTTTAGAAACAGGTTAGACTATACCCTTATTATTAAAGTGAATAAAAACTCTAACTTTAGCATGAGGGGAAAAAAGACACTCTTACTGATAGATTAATTTACTACCAAGAAACTTAAACACTTCAAAATTTGGCAACATTGCTTCATCCCAACATTTAAGAAAGCACAGCTGATGGTAAAGTCCAACTGAAGAGACCAAAGATAAAGGATCATCCCACTCTGCAAACCCCGCGACTAAATTAAATATCCTGCAAAAAAGGCACAGACACATTCAGGATCCCTATTAGGGAAAACACTCGTGCTTAGTTTTAAGCATGTGGTTAAATCCATTCTTCTTTCCAAAATCTTAGAAACATAAGCATATGCCAAAGTGCGTTCCTGAGTAAGGATGCTTCTGTGAACCAAGGCCATAATTCATTAAAACCCAAGGTGCATTTATCTTATTTTTTCTTGTGAGCAGGGTTATGAAAAAAGGAGGGAAAAAAGAAAACAAGCAAAGAATTAATTTTGATTTGAAACTGATCTATGGTGACAAGGGGCATTTGGTTTTGCTCAAGTAACTAGAAGTAGGAAGCATTAAAGAAGATATCTAAATAAATCTTTTTAAAGGGGTTTCTCTCTCTCCCTTTTTTTCCTCTCTCTCCTTTTCCCTCTAATTACCCATGTCTGGTAGTCTTGGATCTCAACCCCTTGTTATTTAAAATACATATTCATGGAACTATATTTTACAGTTGCACTGTTCTGGTTACAAAATAGCTTCTACTTTTCTAGGACATAATTTCATTTTGTTTAGCCAAGAATTCATTAAAGAAGCTATAAATAACCTCCTTTAAATATTTAGCCGTGAATAGAGGGTGGACCGGCATTGATGGCTTATTTTAGTACTAATGCAATATGCTTTAAAAAAAAATCTACATTTTAGCATGAATCAATTTAATCATTAACACTTTCAATGTGATTTTCGGGATCTGCTTAAAACTGATTGCCCCCTCCCACACAGAAATCTTCAAGGAGCCAGGCACACAGGAGAAGGAGGAGTTCTTGTATCAAAACACAATTTGCTTCCATATCCTGGGGAAAATACAGCCTGGTGGCTTTCAGTGAGCTGCACCTCAAACCACGGGTCGCAGCAAATGAACCATTTGTTCCCTTATCGTGCCTTTAGCCCTTTGCCGCCAGAGCTGGTCTTTGCTGTCACTTCTCTGCAGCTATTCCAGAAGACCCCTTGCTGCCTCCTTCTACCAAGCTCTCAACACAAGTTCACCAACATTTGCTGACAGTGTAACTATACCACCTTCCAAATATGCAGCAGAAGACATCACCATTAGATGCTTGTATCTATGCGTATACGTGGGGTATTTGCATTTTAGCTGGAGAGCAGCTTTCCCTCACCACCCTAACCACTGCAGCCGCTTCAGCAGCAGCGTGCACTACAGACCGAGCAGTGCGAGTGAGGCAACTGGGACTTTCTAAAAAGTCACCCCAGGAAACCAAGTAACAATTCTTCCACCCGTCCTTTAAAATAAGAGAGAAAAAAGTGTGTTTGAAAACAAGGGGCTGATAATTCAAATCTGCTAGCCTGGCTTAACAGATGAAGTTCTTCTGCTGTAATCTACCTGAAAGCCAAAGATTACAAGGACAAGGCTAGGCTAGCTGGGGAGAAGATGAGGAAACGGTGTTACCTGACCTCCTGTTCAAATGGATGGCCGAGTTACTGAAACACAGGTGCTGGTGGCTCTAAGGAACTGCGTGTTTACGAAGTCGCAGAACTGCGGCCGGAAGCAAGTCCTTTCCTGCATCTTGCAAGTCTCTGTCTCACTTTTAACACTGTGGTTTGATGATGTCAGCTTAAGAGTAAAATCAGTTTAAGGTATTCCACCTCCCAAATGCCCTCTGTCAGTTCTCCCCTTGTCCTTCTCAACACCTTACCCCTTAAACTATGCTGCTACAAACATGCTGAGAAACAGATCGAGGAACTGGCTAGCTTCAAAAACCATGCACAACTCAGACTGTTACATGGGGGCTGTTGTTTTGGTTTTTTTAAGCCAGCTCAGTCAGCTATTATCTCTGCAGGGGGGACCCAACAGAAGTTGTGTCAGCACAACACCGGACAGCAAGAGGACAGGAACGAGTTTCTGGGGCAGGAACTCCTAGAGCCAGTACAGCTCTCAGCCAAGACAACGATACACAAAATTGTACCCCTAGCATTGCAGTGCTGTTACATTTTGAAATAAAGTTGAAGCATCAAGACATTTTTCCTTAGTGCTGACTCCCTCTGGGCATTCCCAAGACAATTACAATGTTTTCTGACTATACAAAAGAACTAGGAGATTTTGTAATCATAGTCTGAGTTTATGCTTCTCTCCTTAAAAGCATTCAATTTCCATAGACATTCACTTAACAGGAGGTTAGAACACAATGGCAGAAGAAAATGGACTGCTTTTATGTCCATGCGGTAGCAAGCACTTCAAGTTGGAAATGCAAGTTCAAAATAAAAACCTCTCCATGTTTTATTTTCAAATTATTAATAAAGCAACAAAAGAAACCCACAAATTTCACAGCTTTTTTACTGAAAATTTAATTTTACAAAATACCCTTTTCCATCAAAGAAACTTCCCTGCAATGTACATGAACCCAGCATTTTTTAGATCTGTACAGTGAGATACCAGAGAGGTTTGATAGAAGGAAAAAATCAAACTTTCAGCAGACACCTAGTTGCAAAACCTACAACGTGAATACAAGTGTTTTTTTTTTAAATACTAAAGCAAGTAATGCAGTATAATTGTTGAATCTATTTGAAATGTGAAAAGTTTCCTTAAAATGGTCCATATGGTATGTAGAACATCACAGCTGGTACAAAACTGCCTGTATTTAGGTTTAAACACAAAACAATGTAAGGAACTTTTTTTGAAAAATAATCCAAGTGCTGCTATCATAAGGCAAACATATACAAAGGTGCTGACAGCACACAAGGAAATTAACAAAATCAGATGAATACTGAAGTGTCCAAACACTGAACTCTTTTTTTTAATATTGCCAATAGAGGTTTAAAAGATAAACAATGCCAAAATAACGTAGGACATCCTTTTAACTAGCTAGGTGTAATATGCATATAGTTTTACATAATCTCAACAAAAGTGAAAGTAGGCATTAATATTCAAACTTTTGTTGTCTAGGCAAGACCTAGTTATTCGTCTGTTGCATTCTGGCAGCTTTGAATTTTGAAATCCTCTTTGTAGTTTCTTCTGATGCTTCGGACAAAACTTCCTCTGATTTTCTCTCCAGAATGGTAGGCAGGACAGGGTGAGCAATGACTGGGTGTGGTATTAAGGAGGGAGACAAAGGCTCCTTTTCTATAACAGTTCCAGAAAATGCCTACAATAGAAGAGAATACTCGAAATGAGCTAATAAAATGCAAATGTGAAGCTATGCCCATAAGGTCATTACCCTATATTAGCCTGATTAGGATTGTTATTTCTTTTAATCAAAAGTAAAGAAATATCTTTAAATCAATGATTGTTCCTTGCATAAGTAACCAAATTGTAATTAACCTCAAAATATAGCTTGTTCAAAGACGACTGAATGAAAGACAGTGTCTTAAAAGTACTACTTAATCTCATTCCAAACTGCATAAATGATCTCAAAATTTGCTTTCTCACTGACACATGTTCAAGAAATAAAACAGCTGATGTAATATATAGTTTCATTTTGGATAAAAAAATGGGAGAGATTTTGCAAAGCAGGGTATGTCTGCATTTCCGTCATACGTCATATTCTATGACTTAGTATCTTCTAATTGCATCAAGCTGACACTGTGTACAAATTGGCAAGCACATATTTTGTTTGCTCCTTTTTCCTTACCAAATATGATCAAAAAACAGCCAAAGCAACTTGTACTTAAGAGAACAGCAAACTGTTTCCAACTATCTCTCTATAAAAGGTCTAATAAAAACATCTGATGTTTAAAAATGATCAATTCATATGCAGACTATCATATGACTTAAGCTTTTTTTACTTAACTAAGAAATGACCAGTTTTTGGAAAACATCTGAAAAGAAGCAACTCAGAGCTGCTTTTCATAACCATATTTAACAACAAATCACCATACCATGTGTTGAAAACAGAAAATTCAGAATGACTAAGGAAAGGGGAAGCAGTTTACATCCAAGGTTTGATGATCATACTGGGCACAAAGGAATGCACACCAGATTTATTAACTATGCTTAATTTCACTTTTGCGAAACTCAGTTACCAAGAAAAATGAAATAAAACAAAACAACCACTCTTTTCTTGCAGGACCTGCAAAAAAGCAGTTTTTGTTTTCTGCTCCAATAACTAAACTATGCCTAAAGCTGTGCTTGTACACAACTGCACTGTCCAAACAACACTATTTCATTTTCAAAAACAGGTGAGTAAAATACAGCCTAGGAGGATCATAGCACAATCAGAAACAAAGGAAAAAAGTTAGCGCGTGGCAAATGGTAATGGAGAAATAATTTATTTCAAGCACCCATGAACACAACTGAAAGGAAAACAGCAGCATTTAAAAAGGCATGTCTTTAACTGGAGTGTTTTGTTCACTCTACTTCAGCTACTTAGAAAATACATTACGTAGAGAATAGCTATGTCATATTCAGAAAATGGACTACTGGCTAACATCTAAAGTGTACTCAGATATTTTATAAAATACAGTCCAGAAAGATTACAATCTTAAGTGCTAACTCTACAGAAGGATCTTCTAGCATGAATCTTCACATTCTCCCTGTATGTCAGCAGCTGTATAAAAAATATTGATTAAAAATAGCTTTTATGAGGAATTAATTTCTTGCCAAAAACAATGTTTCTTAAAAAAGGTGTTTCCATTGAACATATCTCTTGCATTGGAACTACTGAAAATACAGTTTAACCACACTTGAAAAAATTAGTATTAAGTTCTTACCAAGTAAGACTGAGAAACAGTCAATGTCATGAATTTCAGAGCAGCGGTTAGATTTAGTTCTTGCACTTATCCAGTCACTAAGCAACTGTACATTTTCCCTTATGTTGTACAATGTCTTTCCTTTATGATTAAGCCATGAACTTTCCGGAAGCGTGAAAGTAGATCTGTTTGGGATCACTGACGGCCACAGTTTGCAAGAGTATAAGCAGAGATGCAGTGCTTCCTACCACTGTGGAATTCCTCTCCCTTTGGCAAGTCCAAAAAATCACTTTGCTGATTGCTGTGGTCTTTAAAACTTAGAAGAACATCTGGAAACTCTCTCTCCAGTATCTATGCCCCAGAATACTGATAAAATGCAGGTTACAGAGAATCCACCATTCCCATTCACCAATTCGCAAGTATTAAAAAAAAAAAATCCTGCTATACATCCTGCTATCCATAACACCAGCAAATACCTGATTCATTCCCTTCTCCTTTGCCCCTAGGATTTGTATGACAGAAACATGTCACGTGACAATGTCATTCTGAAGTGAAATCAGTCAGGAGCTGGAAAATTATTTTAAAGAAATGAAACAAAGCAATCGTACTGGCAACTACATTGGTCAGTTTTCCTTTTTATCCCTGCCAACAATCAATAATTAATTAAAAACTGTACCTCAGATGTCCCTGATGAGGGAGGAAGCTTTTTTGGTAGTTGCTGCTGCCCCTCCTCCTCCTCCTCCTCCAGTATTCCTTCGCTGTTGTCACTCTGAGTAGCTTCATCATAGCTAATACTCCTCTGAACTCCTCGTCTGTCATCAAACTCAGCAGCACTGTTCTCACTGGTATCGCTACAAACACTATTCTCTCTGCTTCGAGACTTCAAAATTGATTTACGAGGGACATATTCTCCATTCACAACATCAACAAAGACTCTATAAAGGAAAATGTTAGCTTTAATAAACCATTTCAGGATCAGATGACAAATTTCCAGTGATCTTGCTTTGTCTTTTAGACAAATTAATTATGATATGCTATTCCAACTTTTTGGCTGTAGAATTACAATACTGTACCTTTAGAGTCATTTTATTTACCAATGAACAAGAAGCAATTCTCCAGAGCAAATGCTGTTATGTCCTTTATTCAATTATTAAAGTTGGTATAGTCTTTTAGGAGAAAATGTATAGCTCGTTGTAAAGTGTTACAGGAAACAGAGTAGTGTGATTTACAAAGTGCCATAATCTTCTCCTCTGAGTAACCACTTTATCAGCTTTTAAGTTCAGATCAATGTGAAGAAACTTTTCAGGTATTAACGGACTGTTAACCGATAAACAAGGCTCTTCCTACAGTTTATATTTAATTTCCAAGACTTACACAGTCAAGGGTGGGCAGAGAAGAAAGAGCAGCATGGGAAGACAGTGGCAATTTTATTCTGCTGGCTTTTGCAGCAGAAGCAAGCTCATCAAGGAGGAGCCCAATGACTGGATGAGTTTTGAAGGAGTTACTTGTTTCTTAATACTTTTATATTCATCACACACTTCGAGGAACACTTGCATATCTTCTCCAAAGGATGGAGCTCCTCTGCAGAGCTCAGGGACAGCACCTCAGAAGAATCCTTTACCTCATTTTCAGCCCCAGCAACTGTAAGCATAGGATGGGTCTTAACTTTCCACATTTGGGGCCACGTTTTTTAAGGCATTTAGGTGCCTGAATATACCAACATACAAATGCAGTACGATTTTCACAATGCAGTACGATTTTCACTAAATCAGATGATATAATAGCTGTTTATCTTCATCTCTGAAAACCTGAATACTTGTTTCAACTTTTCGTTAACCTTGTTTTATTCTTTTATACAGTCCTCTCACTCCCAGGTTGTTTTTCTAGCTCTACGAGCTAGGGTATTTTGCAAGGTGAGCATTTCATTTTACTGAGAAGAGAGACAGTGATGGACTAAGTTAGGGAAAAAATGGCACAGGGAGAAAGCATACAAGAGAATTACGCAAGCAAAAGACTTGAGCATATTCTGGAGGTACTGGACAGAAGAAACAAAAAACCCATCCATTATTAAGGGGCTAAAGAAAACAAGTAAGGAGGGGTATTGTAAGTGACAGATCTGGTCAGTTTTGTTTTAAAATAAACACAGAAGCAAACAAGAAGTCATTAATCACCATGCACAACTGCTGTATTTCTTTATATTGCAGATGATATGTCTTGGCAAACTGGGGTAAATTTCGAAAGCTCTGAAAAAGTGAATTCATGATCAGTTAGTTACTAGTTGAAGAAAACAAAATTCTAGGCTAAGAAGTGTTTCATGGGTATGAAAGCATGGCAACCACGCAGAAGCCAAAAATTTTCATTTTGAAGTAGTAAGTTAGATTCCAGCTGTTTCTTTCAGGAAATGGGCTCATTTTCATACTATAGGAGAACATACACGAAGAGAGAAAAGTCTGTTATGGGGAAAGTTCACGCGCCAATGTTATAAATTACACACCGGTAAATGTCTGCTGGGGTTTTGATGTTAGGCAGTTCAGGAGTTGCATGGCCATTGCCATTGCTGTTCTTCCTTTTACGCTTGGCCTCTTCTTTCTTTTCACTGAATTTCAAAGTAGTATTTTTTCCTGTGTTTATTCTTACCTGAAAATTGAACACAAATGATGGTCTAGACCATAAAATCAACAATCAACAGGTTGCAATATCATGTGAGTTCTAACATTCCCCTGTCCAAGCAGTTAGGGACTACAAAGCATAGCCAAGTTAAACAGACATGTAAACAGTAACATTCATGGTGTGAACTGTTTATTCTTAACCACTTGCACTAGGCTGGATTTCTTTGCACTAACGTGCATGGGTTTTGCATGTGATAGGTGACAATTCTCCTTATTCATCTGAGCTGTTCAACAGTGAATTTAATGTTAAGTAAAGTGTCATTTAAAAAACTCCTAGGCAGGGATGCTGCCTTTTAGAACTCTGAAGGCAGGAGAGCAACACATACATTTGAAGATCACTTTTTTACATCATATTTGTAACTGCAGGATTGATATGGTGGGTTTCAAGCATCTGAAGAAAAATCAAATTTTATCTACAGTCAGAATTCTGTAATATCTACACGATGTAAAATTTTCTATTTTAAATAAAGTATATGGTATATATGTTCTATATAATCTCTTGGAAGAAACATAATAATGTACAAACCCTTTTAGGTTCAACAGTATGAGAGAAAAATATAGTTGGAATAGAGCTATCTCCAACATCTATGTCATCTTCGTCATCACTGTGATAATGAGTAGAGCCATTAACTTGGCCACCAAACAAGTCTGAATTTGTTACTTCTTTCTGGAAGTTGCCCTGAGTAATACAGTCTTCTGCTCTGTATGCCCCATTCAAATCTGTGCTCTTATCTTCTTTTTCCTCTTCAGAAGAAGTTGCATCTTCTCCATTTGTCTCAACTGTATCAGGCATCCTATAAAATTAAAAATATCTAAGTGAACTACGCAATGTAATTCATACTCTTGAGGGAGAGAGAGGCATACAAAATAATCAACAAGCCTACGTGTTAATTTTCTTTACGCAGATACTATATTTTTAGCCAGACTAGGGAGGCTTTTTCATGCTCAGTAAGAATGTCCATATCCTCTCCATGGCAATTAAAAATACCAAAAATGTGATATTCTGGCTAATGACGTGTATTTGTTTAGGATCAGAATAAATCTAAAGATGTCATTAACCATTAAATGAGTAACGCCTACATTGTGAATGATGGATTTACCTAACCTGCAAAAAATGGATTTTACTTCCCCTTTTTCTATCATCTCAAAGAAAAAAAAATACTACAATGCTGGATATTCACAAAAATATGAAAGATTACACTAAAGGCATTCCTTATCCATACTGAACTTCCTGGGTTGGAAACACCTCTGGAGCCCAATATTGATGAATGGAAGAGAAGTTGGAACTGATTATGGCACTTGAATTTGGAGTTTGACCACAGACCATTTGCTGGAGGCAGGGTCATAGGGGCTCTGACTCCCTGTGCTCTCCACCTACTCTTTTCCTCACGCTTCCTGCTCCCTGCAACAAGTTTAGAGTGGAGACAAGTGTTATGGCCACCGTCTCCATTAGCAGTATGTTTCCTTACCCTGGAGTACTCTTTCCTGGTTACACAGAGGCAGATTTTAGCTCCTTTGTGCTATCCAGTGTGAGCTTTGTTCATATTCCATCCTTCTTCTACCTCATACTATTTTAACTGCATCTAGTCACATATTTGCACTTTCATTCAGATCTATTGCATACAAACAGAAAGACCAACCTATTGCCTTCTGAACTCCAAACCTAAATGTGCTACAGCACTATACCTGTCAAGTTCACCAAGTATCTCTTCTTGTCTCTCAAGCTCTTCTAAGCGTGCCCACAGTTCCTCCTCTGACTGAAAATGGCCCACTGATTTTGTATCACTTCCATTTTCTTGAAAATCAACTTCAAAAACGTTTGATATTTTTGGCTTTGAATGGGGTTTGTGAGCGGTTCTGAATTTTCCTGTATAACAAAAAATAAGATGCAATTACTAATATAATCAACAAAAAACAACAGAAAAAATATAAACCCAAAGAAATTAAGGAATATGGGGGTAACATTTTCCATTTCAAAATACTGTTTAACTTCAAGGTCTTTCCTTAATTTATAATACAGACCATTAAAAATTATCTGTAATTTGGAAAAGCTGACCAAAATCAAATCATTACAAATCATTTATTTCAGTGAAATAAAACTTTTCAAAAGCAATAAAAACTGTCTTTCAAAAATAATAACTACAAAACCCTTTAAAGCTTCAGAGGTGACTTGAGACAAACACTTGTGAGTAAATGGTAGTCACAGACAAGTTTTTGCTGGCATTTAAAAGCTTTGATACCTATTAAAATGGTAAGTCCGTTCATTTTTGAGTCTGAGGAGTACTTTTTAGAGTACTGTCTAGCACATAGGGAACAAACCACGCAAACAATACTAATGCTTTAGCTCTGTATAAGTGAAAGACAGTATGGCTTCTTTAACCTATTTTTTCCCCTGAGACTGCCAGCTCCCTGGGGCACACAGTTTCCTGCTTGGTGTCCCCAAGCAGGTTTCCTAGGGAAGTTACTCCCCTTATCTGCCCATCAAAATCCTCACATGTACCACTTGTTCCTCTTTACAGGATCGAAGACCCTTCCACTTCCATCACCATCACAAGTAGACCTGACCTTTTGTTTGTATAATGGGACTCCAGTATCTCTATGGGTCTTATGGAACACTGATTTCCACATCTAATCAACAGCAACACAAGCTCTTTGTCATTAGGCATCTTTAAAGCTTTAAGATCTTTTATTAACCAATTAAGTGGCCATTTTTTAAATTTTAAGAACTCCTGTTTAAAGATATCCCTATTCAAATGTCTCAGTTTATAACTTTAATCCTGAGATAAATACAGATTCAATAGCAACAATAAAAAGCAAACAGGTGACTATCAGTAATGTTGGAATGTGGGTCCTACTCTTCCAGGGGACAGCATTTCTCATTGTGTCATTAAGAAAGGGCTGAAATATTCTTTATTAAGACTTAAGTATAAATTCAGGCAAGCCAGACAATCAAAGTAACTCGTGAGTATTTCATTTGGTTTAATTACAAAGTTAATAAATAAAATTTGGAAGGACTATTTAACTATATTTCAATTTGATTTGCCGATTTTTCACAGGTTACCCAAAGAGGTTGTAGAGTCTCCTTCCTTGGAGGTACTCAAAAGCCATCTGGACACAAGCCTGGGCAATGTGCTCTGAGTGACCCTGCTTGAGGCGGGGGGGTTCGACTAGATGATCTCCAGAGGTCCCGTCCAACCTCAACCGTTCTGTGATTCTGCGATCGTGCACTCCTCATTTGTTTCTGTTACCCTTCAGTATTAACACACGACTTGACTACCAAGGTAACCACATGGCATCCTGAACGGTTGCACTTCAACATGCCTGTGGTTCTCCCTACTAATTCTGACAAAAGTCCTGCCAGGTAACCAGGTCAGATCCCAAAGAGGTAACCAGGTCAGATCCCAAAGACAGCAGAGGATAACCATTTACTGCTGCCAGTATAAGAAATGTGCTGCAATGCTCATACACCATTAGTACAAAGCACTACCAATAACTTCATACATTAACCAAAAAAGTGAAATATTACAATACAGAAAACTGCAGTGTCAGAAATATACCTATGAGACACTCGTCATACTGGTTTTTGTCTTTCTCAGACATATAGCCCATCTCCCTATCACCACAAATGACTCCCAAGCTGACGAAACTAAGATTGTCTCAAAATAATTGCTAAGTCATTCTCTTAGCTCTTTTTCTCTCAATCTCAGTAAGCATCAGTGCTGATAAAAGAAGCAGTACATAATTTCCACTTACAAATTTTAAGCAAAAATTAAGATGATTTCAAAGAATAATAATGATGAAAGTTTAAGATGCAACAAAAAGCTACACAAAGGTTGATCTGGCAATCTACAACATGCTGTTATAGTAACATTAATAGTGTGTTACAATAGGATTCATTTCCCAGAATGTTAAAACTTGTATTTTGCAATGACATCTGCCCACAGTAGAGATGTCCCCTTCAGTCAACCTAAGCAAATTAAGAATATTATGATTTACTCCAGAAAAATATAAAATTAAACTGCCCAGCTAACTATCTAAACTAACCATCTGCAAATCACAAACTACTCTTTCTACTCAATGCCCTACTGACACTATTTTCAGAATATAAAATCACTTTTTCCTCTGACTTTGCCAGAGTTTTACCTATCAAGCACCACTTCAGACAGCACAGAAATCAACCATTTTCTTATCACATCTGTCTTTGTCTTTCAGTGTCCTCACCAGAAATCTTCAAGAAGTATCTGCTTCAGTACATCTGCAAAACCTTCATACTGAGATTGTTTTTGGATTTGCTTCACCCACAGCAGTGAAATATCCCAGGAGATGACAACGTTTACATTGTCTCAGTTATGCCTCATCCCTTCTGTCTCCTGCTGACACTACTCACATACTTCCTGAGTAACAGAGAGAGCCCAAGTTTCACTAGTATTTCTTCCTTTGTAAAATGCAACACTTCTTTCTCTGCTGCAAATGAATTCTTCTCTAGTACTCTCCCCAGGAGCCAGCCTATTTCATTTTCTGCCTCCTCTCTTCCAGATATTTCCAAACTCCCAATGTAGACTTTTCAAAGAAAACAACCCCCAAAAGAAGTTTAGCTGATGGCTACCAAGGGATATCACAGCATTCCACAGTGAAACTGAGGGACAAAATCTTTCTAACCTTCAGTTCGGTATTTTTTTAATTCAAATAAAGCACTTCTTTTAACATGAAAGTTACAGTGAATATAATTTAGTCAATCCAACACAAGGAATATTAATTCAACATAAGGAATATTTTGCTTATTAGTATTTCAAGAAGTATACGAATTATTAAATCACTTACCTTTTGTTTCAATCCCATCATTTTCAATTTCTTCTCTTATGTCAACAATATCACCTGCAGCCTAATTAGAAAGATGGAAAGTTAAGACTACTAAATGCATTGATTTATGCTTAATAACAGCCTAGATATTTTTTAAAATTGCATTTAAGCAAATGCAGTGATATGCAAGACAGAATGATTACGTTATTTATACTCTTTTATCAATTTGAATATCCATCTTTTTCCAGATTTCTATAAATATTACAGCACTAGACTGGCACAAAACAGACACTTACATCACTCATTTTCTG